>NC_035446.2:89123711-89423711 GCF_002127325.2 Helianthus annuus | reverse complement strand
TGAAATTTTCCAGGATTTGTTAAAACATAAATGCGCATGTTCTGTGAAAAATTGAGCCAATTTTAACCGTGAAAAGTTTTGAATTTTGAAAAATAAGGTGTAGAAATCAGAATTTGATGCTGAATTGGTATGAACTCTTCTTCCTGAGCTCTGATACCACTTGTAGGATCGTTTTCAGACCCGAACGAGTCGATCAGAAGAGTTTTGCTCAGTTTGAACGGCGGAAACAGCAAACTGAGGTCAATTCAGCACATAGATTACTTTAACTGTCGATTTTATTGCAATAATGACGTTTTACAGCGTGACGACACTTCGGCAGCACTTCGTTGCAAAACCGGAAGAATGTGATGTGATTTCGCTTGAAAGACCCTATTTATAAGTGATGTGATTCCACTTGAACACGTCTCAAGCGGAATTACCTTAATTGCTTCAAGCGAAATCAGCACATTAAACTCGAGCGGAATCAGAACAACTATGATTTCGCTTGAAATGACATTGTGTCATTTCTAGCGGAATCACTACAAATTCACACTTTCTCATTTTTCGTGCCCTGATCTAACTATTTCTATACAAGACTCGATACAAGACGAAGTCGACAGACACATGCACCAACAACAACCACTTGTTTCTTGTAACAAACGATCTGAGCTTGGTTATGAGATAACCAATCCATGCCTATTACTATGTCGAAACCAGCTAGCTTTAAAGGAAGCAAGGATAACGGAAAGGAGTGGTTCCTAATAGATATGAAACATCCATCTAACACGGTTGAAGCAGTTCCTATGGTACCATCGACCAATTCTACTTCATATTTTATGCTTAGGGTTCTAACAGGCAGATTTAATAACTTACAAAACTTGTCATCAACAAATGACTTATCTGCAACCGAATCAAATAATACCCTTGCATAAATATCATTGATAAGAAAGGTACCTGTTATCACGTTATCATTCTGGATTGCTTCTTGTGCAATCATCTGAAAGACCCTACCATTGGTCCTCTTCCCATCTTCAGTCTTCTTCGCATACTTTGGGCAGTTAGACTTGATACGCCCCTTCTCATTACAGTTATAGCACGTCGCATCCTTTATCTTCCTGCAGTCTAACGTCTTGTGCTCACTTGACTTACAAATCCCACAAGCCCTGGGCTGTGATTGGGATTTCGATTCGTATCTGCACCTCCCCAAATGGCGCTTCTTACAGATTTTGCATTTGGGCTTCTCGCCCGATTGTTGATCATCCTTTCTAAACCCGGAACTCTTCTTGTGGTCAGAGTTCCCTTTGTGCTTCTTATCAGAACGTTGTGAGTTATCATCCTCACGCTTCCTCTTCCGGCATCAGAGTTTCTAAGCAATCTCTGCCTGACCGCATCCAGGGTAAGAGATAATGACAAATCAGCTGCAGACCTAAATGTAGTCGGTTAAGAGGCCTTCACACTAGCTTTGATCTCTGGGCTAAACCCCCAATGAAACGGCCTATTCACTTCGGTTCCGGTGTCACCAAGTACGGAAATAATCGAGACATGGTATTGAAACTCGTGAGATAAGCCTGACAATCTAAGTTCTTCATAGATAGTGTCAGAAAGTCGGTCTCGATCTTCTCAACTTCATGTTGAGGACAGAAAGTTTCTTTGATCAACATGACAAACTGATCCCAAGACAGATTATACAATGGGATCTTTCCAGTAGCCTGAATCAATGACCTCCACCACGCTAGAGCTTCTCCTTTAAACGATTGTGACACAAACTTCAAAACGTCTTGTCGTGCACAACCACTAGTATCAACCACAGTGTCCATCTCATCGAGCCACGTCATACAATTGATGGCTCCTTTCTCTCTCGTGAAATCCCTGGGCTTGCAGGAGACAAAATACTTATAAGAAAAGCCCTTAACACGTGGTTCTTGATTTAGCACAATTTTCCTAGATGGAACACTCCTCTGATTTGATGAGTGATGAGAATCACTCTTGTGAGCGGTATAAGTTCTTGAGGGTGGTTTTGAGTGTGGTACAGACTGAGTTCTGACATGGGTACCACTACATTCATTGAACTGTCTGTCCATAGCTCGTGTAACAGCATTATCTATTAGTGCCTGCAATTTCGCTCCTGCTACATTAACTCTGGAAGTGTCATGATTCTCCCTTGGGCGACTGTTGACTTCATCTGACTCAGCCATGTAGCTTGATTGCTACATAAAGTAATGATAATGATTTATTCAGAAATGTATAACAGTGTTACCATTCTTGATGATTTATTAACCATGGTATTAATAAACCATATTGGTTAATTTTGTTAAGCGTATATATTCAGGATTTTCATTATAATTATCCTTAGTCATAACTTATTAATATATTATAATGGCACAAAAGGCCAGGTCACAAGGACAAATTTTTAAATTTCAAGCTATGATTTTATAGAATTAAAGCATTAAGGTTTGAACGCAGTTCATTACCTTTCTTGATAGGGACTCATAGACCACTACTGTCTTTTGTCTTATATGACAACGAATATGGCCCGCAGGCATTACATCACTATTGGATGTTTTAAATCATATCAAAAGGAATTGGAAGGGTCCAATATAAGGACGACTTATGTGATTTTATCGAATCACATTTTGCCAGGAGTGTTAACATGTTTTCAGATGTTAACAAGAATTTGAATCTTAATAAGAAACTACCATCATGGCTGTTAGGGTAGGATTTTTATGACCTATGATCCTTACATGATATCCTAACAAGTGATCCTTGTCTCTTTGGCAGATAGTGATCCTCTGAAGATCTCCAGGATCAGGATCACGGATCATCCTAAGGATCTTCATACTAACGATTGTTCTCTTTGGATTTAATGTTGTTTTGCAGGAATTACGAGTTGGACCTGGTCTTAGCAACGTAAACAAGGAATCTGTCACGCTAATTTCGCACATGCATAATCAAAGATGGACGTTATGGATAATATGGAAACTCAGCACAATTCAAGGGAAATTAATTAGGCTAAATTTACTTCTATTTCTAAAGGGGTAACGAGCTAGTAGTTAGGTGATTTGCCTAAAATAGAACCACACACACTTGTATAAATGGCACTCTTGAACATTCGGAAGACACAACACATTTCTCACACGCTTTAGCATACGATACTATAGTGATCCTTGTACCTAGCTCGTTACTATCCGAAGTTGTAAACATTGTTTCTCACACGCTTTAGCATAAGACACAACACATTTACTTTGATTTTGCAGATGAGGGATCGTATGCAGCAGCAGGATGAGACTAATGACAGGATCCTCAAGGAAATCGGAGATCTCAAAAGGCAAAAGAAAACGGCAGAAGATCATTCCCCACTAATGCCCAAATCTTTGAATTTTGATACTCCGATGATTACTTCTCAGCCATCAGAGGCCCCAGACATTCAACATATGGGTGGATTAAGAGGAGTGCATTTCGGCCCAGCAGCAATGACTCAGGCATCAGGATCATATTTCCAACCGGCAGGATCCTACACTCAGCATATGGGATCCTTCATGAACTCAGGATCCTCCTTCGTTCCAGGATCATCCCAGGTTCAAGGATCCTCCTTTGGTCCAGGATCATCCCATGTCCAGGGATCCCTTCAGATATCAGGATCCTTGAAGAATTTGCAAACAGAAAGTCCAGATGTCCATCAAGGAGATTTTATTCCAATGCAGACCATTGCTTCCACTGGTCCCTCCATCATCCCAGAATCCCAGCAATACGGATTCACATCCAATGTTCCTAACTTGAACCCGATGGGAGGTAACACTTTTAATAATTCTCTTACCACTAACCATGGATTCACGCAGGATACAGGTATCAACCATGCTATGGCCAGAGAACTGCAGAAACTGAAGGATATGATATCAAGTGTTCCAGGGGTAGTCAAACCTATCCCGGAGATTGCAGACGTAAGCCATAAGGTATCTTGTTTTGCACCACCAATTTGTGATGCTGAGATACCCAAAAGATTCCATATCCCTACTATGAAGCTGTATGATGGTACGACGGATCCTGAGGAACACATAGCACAATACAGGGAGAGGATGGAGATCAATCCAATTCCAGAAAGGTTAAAGGAAGCATGCCTGTGCAAGGGATTTGGATCCACTCTTACTGGATCAGCTCTTAAGTGGCTGCTAAGTCTTCCCCCTTACTCTATTACTTCGTTTGCTAATTTAGTTAACTTATTTAATAATCAAGTTTCTTGTAGTAGAATATTTGAACGATTGACTAGCGATTTGTATAGGATAACTCAGGGTCATAATGAATCATTAAGGGATTATATAACCAAATTTAGTAAAGAATCCTTGGACATTCCTAACTTGGATGTGGCCACAGCTGTTGAGGCCTTCAAGATGGGATTGCTTAAGGATTCATTGTTCTATGATGATCTTGTTATGACACCATGCAGGAACCTAGACGAAGTAAGAACTCGGGCACTCAGGTTCATCCGGCTAGAGGATGACAAGAGGATCCAGGAGAGACAAGTAGGATCCTCAAAACAAGAAAAGCAAGGATCCTCTTTCAAAAGCAACACATTCAAATCCTATAACAGAACTGACAACCAGAATGTGCATGCTGTTGACCAATAAGAGGATGATGAAGATTATCCTCCGATTTCTGAATACTGTTTTTCCATTGATAACCACGAACTAATCCTTGCAATGCAGAATCTAGGAGAAAAGGCCAGATGGCCCAGAAAAAATGACAAACCAGCCGCTGCTAAAGATAAATCAAAATGGTGTGCATACCATGAGGATTTTGGGCATTTGACAGAGGAATGCATCGCATTACGAAAAGAAATCGGATATCTGCTGAGCAAGGGGCATTTGAAAGAATTGTTGGGAAGAAAAAAGCAAAGGACTCAGGATCCTGAAAGGATCCCTGAAAGAGCTCCAGCTCCTCCGGCAGATGCACAAGTGATCAACTTTATTTCTGGAGGATCGGACATCTGTGGTACATCCTTCTCAGCAGCTAAAAGGCATGCAAAGGAAGCTAAAATGGATAACGGAGAAAGACCTATTCGAACATCAAGTGTCTCGGAAGGAAAAATCATAACCTTTGATGAGGATGATAGAATTAACATCCAGGATCCTCATCATGATAGTTTACTTATTACTCTTTTTATTTCTAACCATTTTGTCCACAGGATCCTTATTGACGGAGGAAGTTCGGTAAACATTATCCAGCTTGATGTTCTGAAGAAAATGGGTATTCCTGTTTATCAAAAATTTTGTGTTATTGACTGTTTGTCTTGTTGTAATGTTATCCTTGGCAGGCCCTGGATACACGATATGAAGGCAGTCCCATCCACCTACCATCAGTGTGTGAAGCTCCCTAGCCCATGGGGAATAATCAAGATAGATAGTGATCAACAGGAGGCTAAGGATTGTTACACCTCATCAATGAAACCAGCCTCGAAATCAAGGGAGCAATAGCAATTAAAGTATCCTCCAAGGGGTGTCTTGGAGGCAAGAGAGCAGGATGTGGACGAAATCCTCTTGGATCCTGATGATCATGAATCCAAAATCTACATCGGATCAGGGATCCTTGATAAAATGAAAGAAGACATAGTATCCTTCCTCAAAAGAAGAAAATCTACCTTCGCATGGAAACATGAGGATATGACAGGTATATCTAAGGATATTACCCCTCATAAACTTGGCATTGACAGGTCAGTTAAACGAATCCATCAAAAAAGGAGGAAGTTTGCACCAGAAAGAAATGCCATTATCCAGGAAGAGGTAGAAAGATTACTACGAGCAGGTATGATTAGAGAAGTGAAGTATCCAAAATGGCTGGCCAATGTGGTTGTTGTTCAAAAGAAAAATGGAAAGTGGAGGGTATGTGTCGATTTCACTGATTTGAATAAGGCATGTCCCGAGGATCCTTTTCCATTACCCCACATTGACTCCATGGTGGATGCAACGGCGGGTCATGAAGTGTTAACCTTTATGGATGCATCATCTGGATTCCAACAAATTCAGGTGGAACCATCTGACCAAGAGGATACGGCTTTTATGACCCCAACCGGTTTATATTGTTATATTGCTATGCCTTTTGGATTAAGAAATGCAGGTGCAACATATCAAAGGCTGGTGAATATGATATTCAAAGATCAAATTGGACAAACTATGGAAGTATACATAGACGACATGGTGGTGAAATCCAAAAAAGCCGAGGATCACCTAAGGGACTTGGAGGAAGCATTTGATATCCTTGATAATTATAACATGAAGCTTAATCCTTCAAAATGTCACTTTGGTGTTAAAGCAGGTAAATTCTTAGGATATATGGTAACCCAGAGGGGCATTGAAGCAAGCCCGGAACAAATCAAAGCATTGGTGAATATCAAATCCCCTGCCAACGCTAAGGATGTGCAAAGGCTAACAGGCAGGATAGCAGCTCTGAACAGATTCATATCCAAATCCTCAGAAAAGTGTAAAGAATTCTATGATATCCTAAGAAAGAACAAGAAATTCGAATGGACTGAAAAGCATGAGAATGCTTTACAAGCCCTAAAAGAATACATGTCCTCAGCCCCAGCATTGATGAAACCAGAAAAAGGAGATGTGTTATCCTTATACCTTGCGGTATCCTCAAAAGCAGTAAGTGCAGTCCTTGTTAAGGATCATGAAGGTACACAATATCCTGTCTATTATGTAAGTAAGAGTTTACTTGATGCTGAATCCAGGTATTCACACCTTGAAAAACTTATTCTTGCACTGATTATGGCATCTACTAAACTAAGACATTATTTTGAAACCCATGTTATTGTGGTTAGAACTAATTTTCCAATTAAGAATGTCCTCAGGAAACCAGAGATGTCCGGAAGAATGGCTAAGTGGGCAGTAAAGCTTAGTGCCCATGATATAAGATATGAGCCTAGAACAGCCATTAAATCCCAAGCATTAGCAGACTTTGTGGCTGATTTCAGTAGTGATTTACAAAAGGAAGCCGAATTGGAAGTCCAGCAGCTGGATGAAACCAAGGATCCTTGGATACTACATACTGACGGATCCTCAAATGTTAAAGGCACGGGGCTTGGTATACTATTAAAATCGCCACAGGGGGACATAATACCCCATTCCATAGCTTGTGAGATCCAAGCCACTAATAATGAGGCTGAATATGAAGCCTTAATCGCTGGTTTGCAAATTGCTAAGCATATGGGGATCAGGTATCTTGAGGTATACGTGGATTCATTGTTAATCACTAATCACTTTAATGGATCCTATGCTGTTAAAGGTGAAAAACTAACCAAATATTTAGAGATAGTCAAAGAATTGGCACTCTCCTTTGTTTCTTTCAGTTTGACACAGGTACCAAGGGAGGAAAACACAGAAGCTGATGCATTGGCCAATCTAGGATCATCTTTGAAGATCCCAGAGGATATAAATATCCCCATCATCCATATCCTGGCTCCTGCTATTGAAAATTAGGTGGCCATGGATATAGAAGAAGATACTGCAATGATCCCTAGTGATGAGGCTGAATATGAAGCCTTAATCGCTGGTTTGCAAATTGCTAAGCATATGGGGATCAGGTATCTTGAGGTATACGTGGATTCATTGTTAATCACTAATCACTTTAATGGATCCTATGCTGTTAAAGGTGAAAAATTAACCAAATATTTAGAGATAGTCAAAGAATTGGCACTCTCCTTTGTTTCTTTCAGTTTGACACAGGTACCAAGGGAGGAAAACACAGAAGCTGATGCATTGGCCAATCTAGGATCATCTTTGAAGATCCCAGAGGATATAAGTATCCCCATCATCCATATCCTGGCTCCTGCTATTGAAAATCAGGTGGCCATGGAAATAGAAGAAGATACTGCAATGATCCCTAGTGAGGATACTCAATCTTGTTCAGGATCATGGATCTCACCAATCATGAGATACTTACAACACGGGGAGATTCCTATGGGAGAAAATCCTAGGGCTTTCAGAATTAAGGTATCTCAATTCACAATCTTAAATAATATGTTGTATAAGCGATCTCTTGCAGGACCATATTTAAGATGTATCGAGGATCCTGAAGTTCAAGAAGTTTTAAAAGACTTCCATGAAGGAGATTGTGGAAATCACACTGGGGGTAGGGCATTGTTCTCAAGGATCTTAAGGACAGGATACTACTGGCCAACTATGAAAAGGGATGCTGTGGAGTATGCTAAGAAGTGTGATCCTTGTCGAAGACACAGCAATATCCTTCATCAGCCGGCTGAATTTCTACATCCTATACCATCCTCTTGGCCGTTTATGAGATGGGGGATGGATATAGTTGGCAAGCTCCCTAAGGCACCTGGTGGAAAAGTATTCATGCTTGCTATGACTGACTACTTCTCCAAGTGGATAGAGGCTGAAGCTTTTGCCCAAGTCAGAGAAAAGGAAGTTATACCCTTTATTAAGAGAAATATTATAACTAGATTTGGCATTCCTTCCTGTAGGATCGAATACCGACCTCACGAGTCGTTCAGAGAAGCTCTTGTCCAGATTAAGAGGCGGAAACTAATAATCTGGTGCAATTGAAGCCGTATTCACTCTAATATTGCTGTTGTATTGATATTAAACACAAATACAAGTTCTGACAGCACTTCGGCAGCACCTCGTGGCTCACCGGAAGAAATACACCGTTACTATGTGTTGTGGATCGCCTCTACTATATATAGATGTGCTGGGCCGCTTATATGACATGACATATAAGCGATCCCACATCAAGTCCACATAAGCGATCCACATCAGGTCCATATAGGCGATCCTCAACTACAATTGACACAAAAGCGACCCTAGAACAAGTACATATAAGCGATCCTATACAAATCATCTAGATCTAGGATTCCATGTCATTTCCGATCATTTCAATCTTCAAGACTTTGATGAAAGACGTAGTCAGCAGACGTATGTGCACTAACAAACTCCCCCTCGGATGTTGACGGAGTCTTCATCAATGTCTTCATTCCAGTCTGCAATCTACAAGCTTCATCAGTCGACAATCTGCCTCTGAAATATTTGTCATTTCAAGCATCCTCATTCTCTATCTTCATCATCAACAAACTCTTCTCTCATGAATGTTGACTAGGTGTCTTCAGACTCCCCCTCTCACATAGCTGGGATCGTAATCTGGAAGTCAATCTTTCACTGGTTCTGAGATCTTTAACAGGCTCTCATCAGGTTCTAGATCGAAACCTGGCTCTTTAACACCTGCACAATCTCTACCCAACCATAAGTTTCTATAAAGATAAACTTTTCAACAATTTTAGAAACTATATAGAACCAATCAGCAACAATGATTTTGCATTCAAGAACATTACTGGTTTTTATCAAAAAACAACTTCATCATTTAACTCTCAAACACTCCCCAAACCAGTTATTCAAGTTTAGCACTTTGAATTTCAAAAATCAGCATCTCAACATCAATTGTCGAAAATCTTTTTGATTTTTTTCAAAATTTATGCTAAAACATACTGAAAATCTTTTTGGATTTTCTGAATGAAAGATAAATGCAGAAATGAAATATTTACAAACAATATTTTTGTGAGTTTGTGCAAGAGGATCATATCAGTTTTGAAACATATCACAAACACCATTAAGCTTGATTACATGATAAGTTCTAAACAATTTACCTAGATTGTCAGTATGTTTGTCCACTTAAATTTTCAACACAGATTTCAATCGATTTGAGATACGATATTAATGTTTTAAAGACTTAAACTTAATTGTGTATCACTCCACTTGAATATACTCCCGCATCCAGATCCCAAATATTCAGTCTTACAGGTGAGTATACCACAGATGATATCTGTAAAGGGGTAATGTGCGAGGGCCGTGAGAGCTCAGGTCGATACTTCCGTATACGCAAAGAGATGACGGCTTCGACTTTTGGTGGGTCCCGTTTAGAGGATCTTTTGTTACAACAGCAAAGATTACCAATTTTATTGTTTAATCAGTTTGCTGAGGGCGGCGCTTATATTTCAAAGCTTTTTGCAGAAAGTATTATTCGGGGACTAGGTCAGTATTTCCATACAGCAGAAGTCCCGGAATAATACCCCAGATATCACTGAGCATAAAGACCTAGTATCTCAGAATACGGGACCTTTCAAACAAGATTTCGGGGGTTACCCATATATCCAAGAATAGTTACCCACGAATTAAGTAAGTTTGATTTAGATTTATATCTCGTTTCAATTTACTAAATGTGCGAAAATCTACTGACACATCCGCAGTAAGATTGTTTATCACATTTAAACTTTACATTTCTTTAGCATGTCGTGATAGTTCACTGATGTACTATCATTTCCTCTTTAGCAACAAAAACTCATTTTTCAATTTTATCATGTTTTTGGCTTTTTCAAATTTTCTGATGTTTTTGGATTTTCTAAAAAATTCTTACTCCCCCTAAAATTCAAATACATCTAAAGAAAATTGAAAACAAACTATACAAAACATGACAACTGATATCAAAACACTTCAATTCTCCATCCGTTTGGCTTAAACAATCAGAACTCCCCCTCACAACAAACTATTTTCCCATAATGATTTCAAAACACTTAAGTTTGTTTTAATCAGAATGGTTTTTCCGGAAAATAAATTTAGTTGTTTTTATCTTTTGTAAAATGGGGTTCAAATCATCACTTTGTTTATCAAATTCTTGAATGATAATTAAATCAAGTCCAATTCAATGACCTTGATTTAACCACTTGTAAGATCTACACCAATCACTACCATACAACCACTTGTAAGTTTAGCAATTCAAGCTCTTCAAACCTGTTTTTCAACCAATTACCATCTTTAGGTTGAATTCTCAAGGTGCCGATTCCTACTCCTCGCTTACAAACCTGGGAGTTCCGGCAAGTCCTGCAACTTCACAAACAGATTTAGAAAGATGCCGATTCATGATCCGCAATACCATCTTGGGATCTCCGGCAAGTCAGGTTTTACTCTTTGAAAAATATATCCACCCAAGCCTGACCTTCCTTGGGTGTAACCTCATCGTTTTCATTGTTTCTTTCAACCAACCTGTAAACCCATCCTTTGGAAGCATAAAAATCCTGAATGCTTTGGGCCTTACCGCTGACCATTTTTCCAAAGATGCGTTTTACATCTCCGTTGAAAGTTTTTTCAACATCAATTTTCTTCTTGTCAGAATAAAACTGATTTGAAATATCAACTTTTCCGATTTTAGATTTGTATTTTTTTGCACTTAGTGGCGGAAAATTTACATCGTCCACTATCTGAACTTTCTTTTCAATCTTTTTCTCAACACGTGGCTCCTCTGATTTTATGGAATCAGATTCATCACCAGACTTGTTACCTGAACCTTTTACAACCCATTTCTGATTTGTAGCATTGTCTATTCTTTTGGAAGCACTCTTTGAACATTCTCCTTTCTCATAAGTCGAATTCTCAAAGCCTGTGAACTTCCGGGTTGACAGTTCAGTCTTCTCAACAACTTTTTCTTTCATTTTTCTTGAGACTTCTTGTTTTGGTCGAAATGTCTTTGGACAATCTTTCGCAACATGACCCACAGCTTTACACTGAAAACAAGATCTCTTTTCAACCTTTTTCGGGTCTTCTTTCTTCATGCCCTCTTGCTTCTTAGCAAGGAATTCTTGATTTGTCTGATTTCTGAATGATTTTTCTTTTTCAGCTTCTGTAGTTTTTCCTGCAACAAACATTGTTTTTGGTTTATAAACTTTTTCATTTTTATAGTTTTTCTGTGGAGTAAAACCAAGACCTTTCTTTTTGTAATTACGATCATGGTTTGGTTTCTTTTGGAAACTATAACCACAATTGTATCCCATTTTCTTGTTGATTCTTTGTTGATCTCTTGAAGTGTATTGTTTAGGTTTTCCATTAAGATAAAAATCTTTTATTTCAGAAATATTAATTTCTATGATTTTAAAAACCTGTTGAATCATTTCAATTCTGACACTTCTTATTGGAAAACTTTCATCTGAATATAATTTGTCAGAACCTTTCAAAGTATATGCCACTTTGACTGATTCATCATTCAAATTAGATTTCGAAAGTAAAAACTCTTTATCATAAACCCGTTTGACTGTTGGCTTTGACGCACTGGACTCAGATTTTGACTCGGGTTTAGACTTCGGTTTTGATTCTTCATTGTCATCTGTGTCTAACACCTGATCGACCATACTTTTTATCAACTTTGACTCATGATCAGTGTCTGATGACGTATATGTGACATCAATACTTTCTGGTAAGTTATCCGACGACCCAGACTCCCATTTCAAATTGATCGCTTGATTGACTCTTTCTGAATTTGGATTTCGAGGTGAATATCCATTTTCGACTGGGGGCGGACATCTGTTATAAGATACACTCGGTTTCTTACCAGAAGTCTTCAATTTTTCTTCATCTTTTGTCACGGATTTTTCTTCTTCAAATATCTTCACTTCTTCAAAAGTCTTCAAATCTTTCACAACTGGATAAATCCTGTCAACAACAAAAGTAGAACATGAGTAACTGTCTAGTAATTTCTTAACTTTCTCAGTTTCTATCTTTTGTGTTGCCAACTCAAGCTCGAGATCTGCACATTTCTTTATGTTATAGTTCGCTGTATCAAGCTGTCTCAGATATGCTATCTTCAAAGTATTCATAGCTTCAGCTTGTTCACCATCAGAATCTGTGTATTTGTTGATCTCTCTGTTCATAGTATCATATGATTCTTTCAGCTTGTGAATATTGTGCAACAACTCATTGTTCTGCTTAATTAGCGAATCACAGTTGATGCACTTTTCTTGGACCATGACCGGTTCAGCATCCACTTTAATTTCAAATTCAGGAACTTCTTTCACTGTCCTGCCTGAATTTAAAAAATGAGCTCTTCTCAATTTTTCAGCTTTTGCTTCTTCCTTCAATCTCTCTTCCTCTTCAACCTCCTCTTGAATCTTTCTTCGTCTCTCTTCAGCAGCTTCCATGACTTTTCTGCATCGTTCTGCACATTTTAGATCATAAGCATTAGCAAAGAAAGCATGAGAAGTATTTTTGGCCATAAAGTCTTGATCTGTACAGAAATCATCCCAAGTAAATCCTTCAGCCAACTTCTCGTCATTTTGTTCAGCGACACACACTTTGCTTTCTTTCGGAAGATACTTTTCCCAGGTAAAATTATCATATTTTCCCTGACTAACAACACATGCCTTTTTATCAACCACATCTCTTCCATGAGCTGTTTGTGCCTGATGCTGCTGTGCTGGTTGTGTGATTTGATGATAAATGGCCTTCTTGTGATAATCATTGTTTCCGAAAGGATTCTGGGCACCGGTAGCTTCACGGTTTTTGCATTCCCTCTTGAAATGCCCCTTCTCCCTGCAACGAAAACATGTACCTTTAGATTTATCAAAACCTAAAGTTGAAACCTTTGCATCTCGAAAGTCATCACGGCCGGTAATTTGTTTAAACTTTTCAGCGCGTCTCATCACACTTGCCATACACCATTTTATATCCATCAATTCCATTTCTTCAGCATCAATCTGATCGTAATCCTCTTTCGTAAGCATTGGATTTCCGATCTTTCCTGCAACAAAACAACTATAAGATTCTAAAATCATCCCTAACAAAGACATTTGATTCTTAGCAATATCTTCAGTGTAGTCTTGATCATTTTCAAGGCTTAACACAATGTTACACTGAAGTTTTCTACCACTCTTTGTTACAGAGATGTTAGGATCAAAAGTTGAAAATCTTGTGCTGCTGCTTGATCCCTGGGGTGTCGTCTTCTCAGCAGAATCTTTGACACTGTAAGCAGTTTCAATCTTAGGAGAGAACTTTGTTGAATCAGAAGCACCATGCTTGTAGTACAGACTGTGACACCCCAGGAAAACCAGTGAACGATTGAACTTACCTAGCTTCCTCAGTGAGTGCATACCAAATTTCGGGACGAAATTTCCAATTAGTTAGGGATAATGTGACAACTCGGACTTTAGACTTACTTTGTGTAACGATACATGGTTATGAGAACGTTATTAATTGAATGTTATGATGTTATGTGCCTTATGTGTATGTATGTTATGTGAATGTTACACGAACCCAAACCGCACAATTTGACACTACAATCGAGTGCACAAGCCCTTTGGGCCACACCTTGTTCACGGACCCATTAGGCAACCGAGTGGGCTCGGCCCACTCCCCACTCGCAGACACCAAAACCAAGGGTAGGGGTTTGATTTCATTGTTTTTGAAAAATCACAAACACACACAACAACCCTAGACCTTCTCTCTCTCTCTCTCGGCTTGCCTAGAACCCGACGGCGAACAACTTAGAGGATCGGAGATCTTGCTCTTCCATTCGGCTCACTTTTCTTGTGTTTGATCCTATCTTCCGGTTAGTATGTTATCCATTGATGTGTGTTGTATATGCTCGGTATGTTGATGATGATTTGGTATGATGTTATGACTCTATGTTTACTATGTTTTGTTCCGGATTTGTGGTGGTAATGGTTAGGGTTAAATGGACATGTTTCGGACTGGTGTAGATGTTAATCGGCTGGATTGTTACACAACTTGGATGAATCAGTTTACTTGTTCGGGTTGTTTGTATGTTTGTATGATTGTATGATAATCGGTTAGGTTGCATGCTAGTCCGATGATATGATTATGACTCGGTGTAGATTTGTGTGCTAATCCGATTAGTTGTTTTGATGCTGTTATGAACATGCTAATGATGATGATTGTGAAGGTGATTGAATGCTGAATAAACGTTGTTTGATCTGATTTCCGAAACTGCCTTTGATGTTTGCTAAAATCACGGGTAAATCATTGCATGAATTATGGAAACCAGTTACACACACGGTTGCGACTCGGTATCACCAAATGCGACTCGAAACCTCACACCAGCAGCAGCACGAACCGCAACCACGGTTGCGAGTCATATCGCGACTCGTATCCAGACCATGATGAGCCGTAACCGGCTGTTGCGACTCGTAACCGGCTGTTGCGACTCGTAACCCAGTTGCGACTCGAGATCATTAGTTGCGACTCGAGGCCTGTTATGCCCGCACACACTGGTTGGACCTTGCACTACCACGAGCCCAATAGATTGGGCCAATTAATTGGACTGCTTTCACAATTGATGTTTGGGCTGCTATGATTACTTGGGCCGGTTAATATTGAGCCTACCTGTTTAAACCGTACGAGTTGTATTGCTTGACTGTTAAAGTATTGGGCCATAAGTATATTCGGTTGGATTGCTATATCGTTGGGCCGGGTACTGTTAGGCTTATTAGAACCGTACAAGTATATGTGTTGTGATTGTTACTTGTATTGCTCAACTGTCAAACATTGCCATGATTTACATGTGATAGTAACGTGTTAGTTTATGTGATGCATACGTGTACTACCTTAGTCAAAACCTGACTTGATTAATAACCATGATAGGACGTGGTTGACCATTTACTAGCTTACCCGTACTCTTGTGTATCTGCCGAGCAAACCAAGGTGAGTTCACACAGCCAAGGCATGGGATTCCCGGGTTGGGAATTGGGTTGGATATGTTGATATTGAAAGAGTTACTCGTACTTACGCATTCGCTAGACTATAGACCATCGTCCTCAGGATAGTCAGGACACGTTACGTAAAGCCTACGTAACCCAGTATTTGCCATTTGTCTCCCGGGTCGGGAGGACACGTTACGTAAAGCCTACGTAACCCAATACCTTCTACTGTCTTCCGGGTCGGAAGGACACGCTGCGTAAAGCCTACGTAGCCCCACGCGTACCACTGTCCTCGGGGAAGGGCACGTCACGTAAAGCCTACGTGACCCAGTACGTATTCCTGTTCTCGGTAAAGAAGAACACATGGTTGGAAGTTAGTCTAGTAAGTACCACTAATGAGAAGCCCTCGTTAGTAAGGATAAACGTGGGAAGCCCCACCGGTAATATAAACACAAGGTTTGGGAAGCCCCCACCTTTAGTACACACTAGTATGGGAAGCCCCCACTAGTTATACTTATGCACTATGTTGTGAACTTACTTTCTGTGAACTCGCTCAACTAGTTTGTTGATTATTTGCTGCATGCCTTGCAGGACCTTAGGTACATTATGGAGCTTGCACAGGGAGGAGCAGGTCGTTGTGGGATTTGGATCATGAACGATATCTGAACTTATAACTATTTTGAGTTTACATTACTATGCTTCCGCTACTTAAACAATGTTTGGTTTTGAAACATCAATCATGTCATGATGAATTACGTTAATTACTTTGATTATTAAATGCTATGTTTGATATGATTGATGGCTTGATCCTGGTCAGTCACGCTCCCAAGCGGTGGTACTCCAAGCGGTGGATTTTGGGGGTGTGACAGATTGGTATCAGAGCCATTGGTTATAGAGAACTTGGTTTTAATATGGGAAAACGTTTTTATTAAAACCAGACTATAACCAGAACAGTGCTCTCAACGATCCACAACGACGCTTCGCTCCACGTGCAAGACTCGACATCCTAGGTAATAAGGTTTATGTTTATTGCCTGTTTGCTAGAACTGCTTAGAACTTTGCTCGCATTACGTTTAGATATACATGATACTATAGCATGAGAATCCCTACGTGCTTATACTTTTCTGTCATCGCCCTACTCGCGAACCACTCTCATTTACGTTACTTTTTACTATGAAGATCATGTCTGGACGAATCAACATGACTCAAGCCCAGCTAGAGGCTCTCGTTCAAGCTCAAGTCGCTGCGGCACTTGCAGCTGCTCAAGCAGGTAGTATACCCTGCAGTATAGATTCATACTAGGATCCTTAGATCCTGTAGTAACTCTCATATTTAATCTCGTCCTATTCGTACACAATAGGTCAACACGCGCAACAAGTTTGCACCTTTAAGAACTTCATGGACTGTCGTCCAAGCACCTTCAGCGGCACAGAGGGGGCAGTGGGACTCCTCCACTGGTTTGAAAAGCTAGAGTCAGTATTCGAAATGTGCGAGTGCCCTGAGGCTCGCAAGGTCAAGTTTGCCACCGGCACCTTGGAAGGAATAGCACTGACTTGGTGGAACGCCCAAGTTCAGATCTTAGGGTTGGCAGCTGCTAACGCCACACCCTGGAACGATTTTAAGGAACTTATCAAGAGGGAGTATTGTACGCGTGAAGACATTCATAAGTTGGAAGACGAACTGTATAATTTGAAAATGGTTGGATCAGAGATCGAAGCGTATACTAAACGGTCGAATGAGCTGGCCGTTCTGTGTCCAACTATGGTGGACCCTCCATACAAGCGCATCGAGATGTATCTCAAGGGTTTGGCGCCAGAGATCCAGAGCCATGTCACATCAGCTAATCTCGACAACATCCAGGAAATTCAGCGCCTCGCTCACCGTATCACCGACCAGGCAGTGGATCAGAATAAACTGCCTAAGCGTGTCAACGCTACTGCTACAGTCACTCTTTCAGCTACTCCCGCTACTACTAGCGAAAGCAAAAGAAAATGGGATGGAGATTCTAGTAAAGGTTCAGCGACTGTTCAGCCACAAGCTCAGCAGCAGAAGATCGACCACTATCAGAGTCCCAGTCAGCAATCCTCTAGTGGTCACAGACAGAGGAGATATCAGGGAAATCAACCTAAGTGTTACAATTGCAACAGACATCACAATGGCCCGTGTAACAAGGGTCGTTGTCAAAGATGCCTTAAGATGGGTCACGAGGCCAAAGACTGTAGGAGTCCACGGCCTGCAAACCAGAACCAACAACCGCAACAACCAGCTCCACAGAACCCACAACAGCAACAGCAGCCACAGCGTGGAAACCGGGGATGTTTCCAGTGTGGGGCTGAAGGTCATTTCAAACGCGACTGCCCTCAGTTGAACCAGAATCGCAACAACAATAACAACAATCAGGGCAATGGCAACAACAACGGGGGAAACAACAACGGCAACGAGGCTAGGGGACGCGCTTTTGTGCTAGGACGAGGTGACGCAGTGAACGATCCCAATGTGGTTATGGGTAAGTTTCTCCTCGACAATATTTACGTTACTGTTTTGTTTGATTCGGGTGCGGATACAAGCTATATGTCTGTGAAAATGTGTCAACTGCTAAAACGTGCACCAACACTTTTACCCACCAAACATGTAGTAGAGTTAGCTAACGGTAAAAGTCTAGAAGCCACGCACGTAGTTCAGGGTTGTAATCTTATCCTAGCTGGCCAAGCTTTCTCTATCGACCTCATTCCCATAGTTTTGGGTAGCTTCGACGTCGTGATTGGGATGGATTGGTTATCCCAACACCAGGCAGAAATTTTATGCAGCGAGAAGATTATTCGCATTCCTCGTTCTGGTCAGGAACCTCTAGAAGTTCAAGGCGACAAGAGTGGTGCAGTGGTTGGCATCATCTCTTTCTTAAAGGCGCAGAAATGTTTACGAAAGGGGCACACTGCCATTCTGGCACTCGTTACAGACGCATCAGCAAAGGAAAAGAAATTGGAGGATATTCCAATTGTACGTGATTACCCTCAGGTGTTTCCTGAAGACTTACCTGGCTTACCGCCTCATCGTCAGGTCGAATTTCAAATCGAGCTCGCTCCAGGAGCAGCACCCATAGCTCGCGCACCATACCGTCTAGCTCCATCAGAATTGGAAGAACTGTCTAAGCAGCTACAAGAGCTCTTGGAAAAGGGCTTCATACGTCCAAGCTCTTCGCCTTGGGGAGCTCCAGTACTTTTCGTGAAAAAGAAAGACGGTACGTTCAGGATGTGCATCGACTACCGTGAACTCAACAAGGTGACGGTGAAGAACCGTTATCCCCTTCCGCGCATCGACGACTTATTCGACCAGTTGCAGGGGTCGTGTTATTATTCGAAGATAGACTTGAGGTCTGGGTATCATCAGCTGAGAGTCCGGGATGAGGACGTCTCCAAGACAGCCTTCAGAACTCGTTACGGCCACTACGAGTTTCTTGTCATGCCGTTCGGGTTAACGAACGCGCCTGCTGTATTTATGGATCTTATGAACAGGGTGTGCAAACCCTATCTTGACAAGTTTGTCATAGTATTCATCGACGACATTCGGATCTACTCCAAGAGTCAGGAGGAACACGAGCAGCACCTACGCCTTATTTTGGAACTCCTACGGAAGGAACAGCTGTACGCTAAGTTTTCGAAATGCGACTTCTGGCTTCGTGAAGTCCACTTCTTAGGCCACGTAGTGAACAAGGATGGGATCCATGTCGATCCATCCAAGGTAGACTCGATCAGAAACTGGCCTGCACCACGTACACCGACAGAAATACGCCAATTCTTGGGTTTGGCAGGTTACTACAGACGGTTTATCAAGGATTTCTCGAAGATCGCGCAACCACTTACACTACTGACACAGAAGGGTGTCACCTACCGTTGGGGCAACACGCAGGAAACTGCTTTTCAGTATCTAAAGGATAGGCTTTGCAGCGCACCTATTCTCTCATTGCCAGAGGGCACCGATGACTTCGTAGTATATTGTGACGCATCAATACAGGGTCTGGGATGCGTATTGATGCAGCGGGATAAAGTTATTGCCTACGCCTCTCGTCAACTGAAGGTTCATGAACGGAACTACACGACGCACGATTTAGAGCTGGGAGCTGTCGTTTTCGCGCTTAAGATATGGCGACACTACCTGTACGGTACCAGGTGCACGATTTACACCGATCACAGGAGTCTCGAGCATATCCTTAAGCAGAAGGATTTGAACATGCGTCAACGACGATGGGTCGAGCTACTGAACGATTATGAATGCGCTATCAAGTATCATCCAGGCAAAGCCAATGTTGTGGCTGATGCCCTCAGTCGGAAAGACACTTTACCTCGGCGCGTGCGAGCGCTACAGCTTACGATTCAGTCCAGTCTTCCAGCACAGATACGAAATGCTCAGGTAGAAGCATTGAAACCCGAAAATGTCAAGGCTGAAGCTTTACGCGGCTCACGACAACGAATGGAACAGAAGGCAGACGGCGCCTACTATGTAACGGGGCGTATTTGGGTCCCACTTTATGGCGGTCTACGCGAACTTGTAATGGATGAAGCTCACAAGTCTCGCTACTCGGTACATCCAGGGTCGGATAAAATGTACCACGACATCAGCCCTACTTATTGGTGGCCTAGCATGAAGGCTCACATCGGTACGTACGTTGGAAAATGCTTGACCTGTGCGAGAGTCAAGGTCGAATATCAGAAACCAGCTGGCCTACTTCAGCAGCCTAAGATACCGCAATGGAAATGGGAAGAAATTTCCATGGATTTCGTTACAGGCCTACCTAGATCCCAGCGTGGGAATGATAGCATATGGGTGATCGTAGATCGACTCACCAAGTCTGCACACTTCCTACCTATAAAGGAAACGGATAAGTTCTCCACTCTCGCAGACGTTTATCTTAAAGAAGTTGTTTCGAGGCACGGGGTGCCCATCTCCATCATTTCGGATCGCGATGCACGATTCACGTCAGAGCTTTGGCAAGCGATGCATAAATCCTTTGGCTCACGATTAGACATGAGCACAGCATATCACCCTCAGACGGATGGGCAGTCTGAGCGAACGATCCAAACTCTAGAAGACATGCTTCGGGCATGCGTTATCGATTTCGGCAACGGCTGGGAAAAGCACCTCCCTTTGGTGGAGTTCTCGTATAATAACAGTTATCACACAAGCATCCAAGCCGCTCCATTCGAGGCATTGTACGGGCGTAAATGTCGGTCACCCCTCTGCTGGGCAGAGGTGGGGGATAGTCAGATTACGGGTCCAGAGATTGTAGTGGACGCCACAGAAAAGATAGCACAGATACGACAACGCATGGCGGCAGTACGCGACCGTCAGAAAGCCTACGCGGACAAGCGTAGAAAGCCTTTGGAATTTCAGGTCGGGGACCGGGTTTTATTGAAAGTCTCACCCTGGAAGGGTGTGGTACGTTTTGGCAAACGGCGCAAACTGAATCCGCGATACGTCGGACCATTCGAAATCATAGAAAAGATTGGCAAAGTAGCATACAAGCTAAACCTACCAGCTGAACTCGGGGCAGTTCACAATGTCTTTCATGTATCGAACCTAAAGAAGTGCCTATCAGATGAAAACCTCATCATTCCTTTTAAGGAACTCACTATCGACGAGCGGTTGCAGTTCGTCGAGGAACCAGTTGAAATCACGGACTGGGATGTAAAGGTCCTCAAAAACAAGAGAATCCCTCTTGTTCGAGTACGTTGGAACTCCAAACGTGGCCCAGAGTACACCTGGGAACGCGAAGACAGGATGACAGAAAAGTACCCCCAGTTATTCGGAACCAATGCAACCACTACTGAGACTGAAGCTACTACTTCGGAATTTCGGGACGAAATTCCAGATCAACGGGGGGAGGATGTGACACCCCAGGAAAACCAGTGAACGATTGAACTTACCTAGCTTCCTCAGTGAGTGCATACCAAATTTCGGGACGAAATTTCCAATTAGTTAGGGATAATGTGACAACTCGGACTTTAGACTTACTTTGTGTAACGATACATGGTTATGAGAACGTTATTAATTGAATGTTATGATGTTATGTGCCTTATGTGTATGTATGTTATGTGAATGTTACACGAACCCAAACCGCACAATTTGACACTACAATCGAGTGCATAAGCCCTTTGGGCCACACCTTGTTCACGGACCCATTAGGCAACCGAGTGGGCCCGGCCCACTCCCCACTCGCAGACACCAAAACCAAGGGTAGGGGTTTGATTTCATTGTTTTTGAAAAATCACAAACACACACAACAACCCTAGACCTTCTCTCTCTCTCTCTCGGCTAGCCTAGAACCCGACGGCGAACAACTTAGAGGATCGGAGATCTTGCTCTTCCATTCGGCTCACTTTTCTTGTGTTTGATCCTATCTTCCGGTTAGTATGTTATCCATTGATGTGTGTTTATATGCTCGGTATGTTGATGATGATTTGGTATGATGTTATGACTCTATGTTTACTATGTTTTGTTCCGGATTTGTGGTGGTAATGGTTAGGGTTAAATGGACATGTTTCAGACTGGTGTAGATGTTAATCGGCTGGATTGTTACACAACTTGGATGAATCAGTTTACTTGTTCGGGTTGTTTGTATGTTTGTATGATTGTATGATAATCGGTTAGGTTGCATGCTAGTCCGATGATATGATTATGACTCGGTGTAGATTTGTGTGCTAATCCGATTAGTTGTTTTGATGCTGTTATGAACATGCTAATGATGATGATTGTGAAGGTGATTGAATGCTGAATAAACGTTGTTTGATCTGATTTCCGAAACTGCCTTTGATGTTTGCTAAAATCACGGGTAAATCATTGCATGAATTATGGAAACCAGTTACACACACGGTTGCGACTCGGTATCACCAATTACGACTCGAAACCTCACACCAGCAGCAGCACGAACCGCAAACACGGTTGCGAGTCATATCGCGACTCGTATCCAGACCATGATGAGCCGTAACCGGCTGTTGTGACTCGTAACCGGCTGTTACGACTCGTAACCCAGTTGCGACTCGAGATCATTAGTTGCGACTCGAGGCCTGTTATGCCCGCACACACTGGTTGGACCTTGCACTACCACGAGCCCAATAGATTGGGCCAATTAATTGGACTGCTTTCACAATTGATGTTTGGGCTGCTATGATTACTTGGGCCGGTTAATATTGAGCCTACCTGTTTAAACCGTATGAGTTGTATTGCTTGACTGTTAAAGTATTGGGCCATAAGTATATTCGGTTGGATTGCTATATCGTTGGGCCGGGTACTGTTGGGCTTATTAGAACCGTACAAGTATATGTGTTGTGATTGTTACTTGTATTGCTCAACTGTCAAACATTGCCATGATTTACATGTGATAGTAACGTGTTAGTTTATGTGATGCATACGTGTACTACCTTAGTCAAAACCTGACTTGATTAATAACCATGATAGGACGTGGTTGACCATTTACTAGCTTACCCGTACTCTTGTGTATCTGCCGAGCAAACCAAGGTGAGTTCACACAGCCAAGGCATGGGATTCCCGGGTTGGGAATTGGGTTGGATATGTTGATATTGAAAGAGTTACTCGTACTTACGCATTCGCTAGACTATAGACCATCGTCCTCAGGATAGTCAGGACACGTTACGTAAAGCCTACGTAACCCAGTATTTGCCATTTGTCTCCCGGGTCGGGAGGACACGTTACGTAAAGCCTACGTAACCCAATACCTTCTACTGTCTTCCGGGTCGGAAGGACACGCTGCGTAAAGCCTACGTAGCCCCACGCGTACCACTGTCCTCGGGGAAGGGCACGTCACGTAAAGCCTACGTGACCCAGTACGTATTCCTGTTCTCGGTAAAGAAGAACACATGGTTGGAAGTTAGTCTAGTAAGTACCACTAATGAGAAGCCCTCGTTAGTAAGGATAAACGTGGGAAGCCCCACCGGTAATATAAACACAAGGTTTGGGAAGCCCCCACCTTTAGTACACACTAGTACGGGAAGCCCCCACTAGTTATACTTATGCACTATGTTGTGAACTTACTTTCTGTGAACTCGCTCAACTAGTTTGTTGATTATTTGCTGCATGCCTTGCAGGACCTTAGGTACATTATGGAGCTTGCACAGGGAGGAGCAGGTCGTTGTGGGATTTGGATCATGAACGATATCTGAACTTATAACTATTTTGAGTTTACATTACTATGCTTCCGCTACTTAAACAATGTTTGGTTTTGAAACATCAATCATGTCATGATGAATTACGTTAATTACTTTGATTATTAAATGCTATGTTTAATATGATTGATGGCTTGATCCTGGTCAGTCACGCTCCCAAGCGGTGGTACTCCAAGCGGTGGATTTTGGGGGTGTGACACAGACTGATATCCTGCTCTCCATCGTAGTTCTTCATCCTAGCGATCTTTCTCTGCTCCATCTCTTGAGCTTCCAAATGCTTTATGAAGTCTCCGAGTTTCATCTTTTTATATTCCACTTTGTTAGACTTCAGAATCATCAAGAATGTTCCCCAGATTTCATATGGAAGTGCATCTGCAAGTTTTTCAATTAATTCATCAGTATCTTTCTTAACACCTAACTTTGTCATATTTCTCACCAAATTACAGTATCGATCAATAATTTGTTTGGTGGTTTCATTTTTTAATCCCCTAAACAAGTCAAATTCTTTCTTCATGAGAGACATTTTGTTCTTTAACATGTCATCACTTCCTGTAAACTTTGCTTCCAATTCTGTCCAAATCGAATATGCAGTTCCATCGTGTTGAAGCAAAATCAAGATATCTTCTTTTATCGCTTGCTGAAGTAGACTGACCATTAATTTCTCATCTCGATACTTCTTTTTCTCATCTGTACTCATCTCTCGAAGTGTTAGTTGCACACCATTTTTAACTGGTTTAACATATGGTTCCTCGGTGTGTTCCCATGCATCAAGATGATAAGCTTCAACCCAATTTCCGAATCGTTCTGACCACACGTTGTAATCATCAATATCCATGAGTTTCGGTGGCTTCTGAGACGTTCCGGTTTCATTTTCTATCAAAGCACTTTGAGTAATCGAGGTTGGGGTAGCAAAAGCGTTATAAAATTCCATATCCATTGTTCAAATTGTCCACAAATTCACAGAAATTTTCAAATTTCAACAATCAAACACAATGTCTGCTCGAGCGAACTGTCTTTCAAACGATCCAATCAATTTCCAAATAAACGGCCCAAACTATTCAAATAAGCGGCCCAAACAATGTCTGTTTGAACGGGCTAACCAAATAAGTGATCCAAACCCAATCCGTACGGGCGGTCCAAACTGTATCAATTTGAGCGGTCCACAAGTTGTTTGTATAAGCGGTCCACGAGATTCGTTCGAGCGGCTCACACAACTCGTTCGAGCGGTTCACACATGGTTCATTCGAGCGGTTCAAGACAGAATCAATTTGAGTGATCCAAGGGTTGGTCTTTCGAGCGGTCCAACTATTAACCTTTCGAGCGGTTCAAGCTAGTCACTAAAAGCGGTCCATAAACAAAATTTCGAGCGATCCACTAACAATAGATTCAATGAGAGGTCCAAACATGCACTTTTGAGCGGTTCAAGGGCTTACGTCACCTTTTGCACAAATCCGAAAAAGCGATTCACCTAAAAATCAACTTTCTAGGTCGAATTTGAATCTGAAACTTTCAAGGCTTTATTAGTCCATGATTCCGAGCATACTGTGCAAATTTGAGCCGGTTTCACCGTGAAAAATTTTGAAAAAGTGATGAAAGTGTAGAAAATCAGAAGAATAGCAGCTACAATGGCAAGAACTCCTCCTCCTGAGCTCTGATACCACTTGTAGGATCGAATACCGACCTCACGAGTCGTTCAGAGAAGCTCTTGTCCAGATTAAGAGGCGGAAACTAATAATCTGGTGCAATTGAAGCCGTATTCACTCTAATATTGCTGTTGTATTGATATTAAACACAAATACAAGTTCTGACAGCACTTCGGCAGCACCTCGTGGCTCACCGGAAGAAATACACCGTTACTATGTGTTGTGGATCGCCTCTACTATATATAGATGTGCTGGGCCGCTTATATGACATGACATATAAGCGATCCCACATCAAGTCCACATAAGCGATCCATATCAGGTCCATATAGGCGATCCTCAACTACAATTGACACAAAAGCGACCCTAGAACAAGTACATATAAGCGATCCTATACAAATCATCTAGATCTAGGATTCCATGTCATTTCCGATCAATTCAATCTTCAAGACTTTGATGAAAGACGTAGTCAGCAGACGTATGTGCACTAACACTTCCGAAATTGTATGTGATAATGGTTCCCAATTTATTGGGAGCATGATGTGTGTAAAATACAACATATAAATCACATCAATTAAGGCATAAAACTAACCCTTTTTAAGTACTAATGTTGGAAAAAGAGTGTTTTTGTCTTTCTTTTGTATTTTCAGGATGAAATGAGCTCAAATTCACAAAAGAAGCAAAAAGACAACTAATTCTAGCATAAATACAAGAAAAGGAATAAAAGTAGACTGCCCGGACCCTCAACGGCATCCTCCAAGGCAAAGAAGAGAAAGCAGAAGTCTGAACACGCCCCGTGCTCAGCCAGCACGGGGCCGTGCCCAAGAAGCAGCATAAAAGACAAACTTATAGAAGCTTCCATTGCCCACCACGGGGCCGTGTCCAGCGGGCACGGGGGCGTGGTGAAAGTACAGCAGGCGCATTAATTGTAATTGCGAATTACAATTAATGAGGAGAGAGAGTGTCAGACGGGCACGGGGGCGTGTCCAGTGGACACGGGGCCGTGCCCAGCCTTCTGTTCAGCCTATAAATAGGAGTGCTTGGTTTCATTCCATCTCATCCCTTGGCACACCACCTCTCTCACACTTCATCCACCACCCACCACCACCATAACACCATCATCCACCACCATCATCCATTGTCCATCGTAGAGTGTGTGAGTCGTCTCGGGATCCAAGATTGATCGTAAGAGTTCTTGACAATCAAGGCCATGTTTGCCTAAGTCTCTTACATCACTTGGTGAAGACAAGTGTTTAGTATAATACTTTTTATTTTTAATCTTTTGCACTTTTTATTTGGTTTTGTATTAATGACTTTAATAACTAATTGCTTATGTTGAAGGTGATCTTTCCTTATCGTTTGTCCGTGGCGTCTTGGCACTATTTTACTGTCTATATAAAATAAAAGATTTTCACCATTCATATCTCCACGGTCTATATGGAGGTATGTTGGCTACCTGGTCGGGGGTTAAGGGAACGGTTTGGTAAGGGTCTTGCCCTTGTTCAGCGTTTAGAGGTCCTGCTTGGGACCTGGGTCAAATTTAGTAGGATCTCGTTCAATGCCCATAGGTATTGGATGGCGGGGATCCAAACTCTTTGACCCCCTCATAAGTTAACTACTATTAATACTATAACCCGGCTATTTAGGACTGTATCCCTGCTGACTCAGACTACTTAGCCGAGGGTAACGTCACCGCCGAAAGCGGGACCTACCACAATTTGCATTAATAACTTAATTCATTATCTTTCAATAATCCGACCCTTTAGGATTGTATCCTTGCTGACTCAAACTACTGGGTTGAGGGTAACGTCGCCTTCAAAAGCGGGGCCTACTACAATAACTAAGATAATCTCTTAAACAAGTGCAAAAGTGCGAAAATAATCAAAGGTTATACTAATACACGTGTCGGATCCAAGTGATTCATCTTGTCTATCTGTTTTTATTTTATTTTATTTTTCAGCATTTAGTTAGTTTTTATTTTCTTAGTTAAAAACATTTTTCTCACTTTTTGATTTGGTTAGACGTTGAGGATAAACCGGTATTAAAAGCTCTTGTGTCCTTGGACGACCTCGGTATCTTACCAACACTATACTACGTCCACGATGGGTGCACTTGCCCATATGTGTGTTTAGTGTTAGTAAATATCGTGTTTTATAAATTTAAAACTTGTCTAAAAGTGTAAAAGGGGCTTAAATATACATCAAAAATATAACACACTTCACGCACATCAAGTTTTTGGCGCCGTTGCCGGGGACACAAGGATTTTAAGAAAGTTAGGAATCAACGGCCTAATCATATTTTTATTTTTCTTTTTAATTTTTAGGATTTTTCTTAGTTTTTTCAGCTTCTGCAGAGCTTAGCACGGGGCCGTGCCTGCTGAACACGCCCCCGTGCTCAATCATTGGAACTGGCAAACCTGTTTTAAGTCAGACAGTAAGCTGAACACGGGGCCGTGTCCACTCAACACGCCCCCGTGCCCAAGATTCTCTTACTGAAAACAGAACCGTTAGATCCCGGCGGTTGGTAATTTCTGACACAAACATGGGTGATAGTAATTCTTTTTACTTTCGGCACTCTTATGGTATGTGGTGTCGATTATGTGGAGGCGAACATGAAGAATTAAAATGTTATTTTCTAAATTATAGGCCCCACTATATAGACCCACCGATTCCTTATAACCTTAAGAGGGGCGAAAGTAAAAATAAGCACTATCTCTCCCTCGAATGCGCCCAGCCAGATATTCTAGGGGAAATGCTCCTTGACGAGTTATTTCAACTAGAAGAACTAACTCTCAATTGGTCAAAAGAACTTAGGAAGGATTTTATTGATCCGCCCCAAGATGATGACCATGAGGAAATGTTGGAACCGCATTCCGACAACCTCGTTGCTCCCGAAAATACCTTCATACCTAGAAAAGACTTGGACGATAGTCGTCCCTATGCCGATTGTGCCGTGAAGGACTCCCCATCGACTTCGTTCGATGCATACATAGACCTGAGCGATTCGGCATACACCTTCTTTAACGAGAGCCCGGAAAAGGGTTGGACTTGTCCACCTAGAATGAAAATAGGAATTACCCTCACCGATAACCTCTTGCGTTCTCGCCTTAGTATAGGACAATTAAGGTATCTTAGGCACTTTGAGGTTGTTCCAACAAATCAAGAACCACCCGATATAAATAAGCTCCTTAGGAGCAACGAACTTCATAAAACAGTCCACTCGACACGGGGCCGTGCCCGGCCAACACGCCCCCGTGTTCACCAAAAGATTCTCTTCTGATCAGAACGTCAGAATACGGACAAACTGTGTCAGAATTTTACCTGCACACGGGGCCGTGCCCAGCGAACACGGGGCCGTGTCTAGAAGGCTGTCGTTTTCTATAAATGCAGCCAAAAATTCTGCACATTTGGACCAACTTGGGGCAGAGATTTGAAGGAATCTTCTCTCAAACAATCCTAGGTAAGTCTAAAAGAAGTTTCCAACATCCCATCTTGTCCTTTCCTTTTCTAGCCATTTCCTTCTTTGTCATCTTTCTTCAAGAACTACCATCAAAAAGTTTGAATTCTTCAACCTTTGTGGTAGGGAACAATGAGTTTTATTCATGAAATCTTGGTAAAAACATGTTGTATAACATTGTTTAAAAGTTATTAATGTCCAAAAAGCCTACATAAATTCAGAAAATAACTTAAAAAGCCAAGATTCCTTGCTAAAAAATTCTGCAGAAAGATGAACACGGGGCCGTGCTCAATGAGCACGGGGCCGTGTCCAGGAACTGTTTCATCACATAAACTGTTTTTCGGGGTTTATTTTTCGTAGAATGGCGAGTGAAAACAGCGAAACATCATCCGTTCATTCCTCAAACAGCCGAAGGGGAAGAAGGCCCTCCGTTGAAGCTACGCTTGTGCACTATGTGATAGCATTAAGGGAAGCTCTCGACGAAATGACGTCAGTAGAGGAGGTCCTAATTGACCGTATTAACGATCTTACGGTGGGACTCGAAAGTAGCTTCCAAGAAATTAACCTTTTGCACCAAAGGTTAAACATTCTTGTAGCACATCCAATGGAACCAGTCCTTCCACAACAAGACTGGAACTTAGCAATCGGGGTTAACAACCCTACCGGGTGGGAAGACTTTCCCGCGGAACCTTCCATGGAGCACCCACAAGAAATTCCAACGGAAATCGAAACTCCTCAAACTAATGCAAATGAGCCCTCTTTTCTCCTTCCAAGGGAGGTGGAGGAGTGGCTCGCCGACATATGAGGGGAACCACACCCGGAAAAAGGAGTTTCTAAAAGCCTTATCTAACCAAGATTAGTAGCTTCTTGGAAATTTTGCTAATTAAAATAAAACATAGGGCTAGAACTCCATGATTTAATATTTATCTTTAGTTTTTATGTAATGTCTCTCTATGTTTGCAATGATATGATGGTTTCTAAGGTTTGATGGTTATTAATGAATAAAACACACTCAAGGTGGTAATGGATGAAAAAGGGAACGAGAAAAATGGCCCCATGCACAAAGAACAGAGCAACCCGACACAAATCTCCATCACAGAAGGCTCAACACGGGTCGTGCCCAACCAACACGGCCCCGTGCTGAGCCACCTGCAGAAAAACGCCCAGTTCAGGTAACTGGACACGGGCCGTGTTCAGCGGACACGCCCCCGTGTCCAGGCTTCTGTCTTATTTCTTTAATTTCTGTTACTGGCACCTGACCACGGGGCCGTGCCCGGTCACCACGGGGCCGTGTCCAGGATGCCAGTAACATAAATCTTTGCTTTTTAACCCACTTTTACACATTCTAATCAACCGAAAACCTTATATTTGGGACACATTGAGGACAATGTGTAATTTAAGTGTGGGGGGGATGCTAAAACCTTGAATTTTGCAAATCCTAATTACAAGCCTTACACAAAACTCTATTGGAACCGCTAAACACCCCAAATTTTTTCAAAAACTTTTCGTTTTTTTTTTACTTGTCTTGGTTTAACTTGGGAATAACAAGTTCTAAAAAGGTTATATTTTTATAAATTTACAACCGATAGCGTCGTGATAACAAAGAACCAACATAAGAAAATTACGAAACGGCATAACAAGTCTAGTTAAAAATTCGATTATATATACTTGATCGCATTAAAAACCCATTCCCACAAAAGTGAGTTTTGAGCCTTTATTGAGCATACAAATATACATCTTTAGACGAAATACTCATTTTTCGTTTCTTGTGTGAATAGCCGCTTGGTTCTTACAACTCTAGAACTTGCCACGACGATACATTCCCGGTCCTTACCAACTTAAACCCAAGTAAGTAAGTGATGGAGGCATTAGGACTAACCATATTTTTCTTTCTACACCATTATTTTTCATTTTTTTACCACCTACCCAAAATCCCCCTAGTTAGCCCCTTTGAGCCTAAACCTTTCATTTCATTACCCTAAAACCCTTTTTACCCACCAAAAACCCTTTTTTATTTTTCACCCTTTATTTTAGTAACAAGCTCGGTTTTTCATAAGCTCGCTATTTTATGTGACTTATCAAAAAAAAAAAATGATGAAGTCAAAAACAAACAAAAGCTATATAAAAGCTTGTTTGGAGAAATACTTCAAAATAAAAAGTCACTAAAAACAAGGTGTGTCACGAAAACCGACGCTTTTTACGATTTTCGCTCTTTTACTAACCACTAACCCAACCACCCACCTTTAACCCAAGCCTAACCCTTCACCCAAAAAAGTCCTCTTGATATTTACAAAGGTAAAAAGTTAAAAAGGAGGAGGATTGATTGCTTGGCAAGCCTATGGAAGGCGTAAGTTCCATGCCGCTCTCGAGTGATTCACTAAAAAAATTACACCTTCGGCCGAGTGTTGAGTGATCTCCCGTGAGGTATGTGAACTTGTATATAAATAGAATTTTAATAAGGCATGCTATGCCCGAATAAGTAATTTATCTTGTGAAACGTTCTAAATAAATCATAACGAATAGGATTGTAAATAAATAAAAATAAAACTTACAAAGATCTTGGATTCCCGACACTCTATGACAAGCCAAAAACTTTCTCTTCTACCTATTCCATTTGGGAGTGTAAGCCACATTTAAAGAGTTTTGCTTGAGGACAAGCAAAAGTTCAAGTGTGGGGGTATTTGATGTGTGTAAAATACAACATATAAATCACATCAATTAAGGCATAAAACTAACCCTTTTTAAGTACTAATGTTGGAAAAAGAGTGTTTTTGTCTTTCTTTTGTATTTTCAGGATGAAATGAGCTCAAATTCACAAAAGAAGCAAAAAGACAACTAATTCTAGCATAAATACAAGAAAAGGAATAAAAGTAGACTGCCCGGACCCTCAACGGCATCCTCCAAGGCAAAGAAGAGAAAGCAGAAGTCTGAACACGCCCCGTGCTCAGGCAGCACGGGGCCGTGCCCAAGAAGCAGCATAAAAGACAAACTTTGTTTTGGTCAAAAATCACACAAGGATAATGTAACCAAACTTTATGAAAACGGGGTATGATGCTTGGTTAATTATGAAAGTAAAGGATCACTTCTGTGATAAAGATGCAAAGACACAATGATTTATACGAGGAAAAAGCCCTTGATCAATGTATGATCTCCGGCATAAAAAACCTCGGGTGATGGCAACTACCGATCACCAACTTCAATATAAGAAAAATATGATTACAACTTCGGATAGTAATGAGCTGAGTACAAGGATCACTATTGTTTTGAGCGTCTAAGTGTGTGAGAATTGTGTTGTATGTCGTGTGTGTTCTTCCGAATGAGGAAGAGGGGTATTTATACAAGTGTAGGTGACTTATTTTAGGTAAAAGGACTAATTATCAGCTCATTACCCCTTTAGAAATAAAGGCAATCTAGCCTAAATTGCTGCCCATGAATCAAGCCATGTTTCCATATCCTGTGCAACGTCTTTCTTCGATTGAGCTCTTGCCATATTTGTGAAGACGCGTCCCTGGATCATGATGTCTGGAGCATATCCTGCTAGATGTTCCTGCAAAACAATATTGTATTAAGCGGAAGTGGCCGTTAGTATGAGGATCACCATAATGTCCCATGATCCTGATCCTGAAGTTCTGCGGAGGATCACTGTCTGCCAGAGAAACAAGGATCACTGGTTAGGATCATGTGTAAGGATCACCTATAATAAAAATCCAGCCCTAACAATTGCCCCCAAAATATTAGGAGTTAATTGTAAATAGACGAGTTATATTTTGTTTTGATCTTATCTCTAACGGGCGATTCCGGATAACTAGCCGTTACACATGGACTAGCCGTTGTGATAATTACGTCACAGATGTGACAATCCCTGCAAATCATCATTATAAATAGGAGATAGGGTTAGGATCATTCTGTATTTAAATTCGAAGTATCTTCCCTTTATAATCACGACCGAAGACTTGATCAGGTATCCTCTTCTTCTCTCTTTCCCTTCTTCCTTCCCTTTGCTCTGTTTTTTGCTTCTACTCTGTTTCCGTCTTGTCATAAACATGTTGCTCCGGAATTCTCCACACAAGGATTCTAAGAAGGATAGTCCCTTAAAAAGCCAGGGGATTATCAAGGATTCTCCCACGGAGAGGTGTTGTTTTACTGATGTTCACATAGACAGAATTCGCCATTGTTTCCCGGCGAATGCGGTTTTCAAGTCCTTCACACCTACCGCTCTGAGTGATTCTGTTTCGGATACCTGGGTGGCTTTTCCTGCTACTCCATTCACCATAGGGTATTCATATCCTTTTCCATCCTTCACCCAATCCTTCTTTTCTTTAACCGGCATCTCTTATATCCAAGCTATGCCGATGATCTGGAGGGTTCTGTATACCTTCGAAAGGATCATTGAGCAGAGAGGGATTGATTTGGGGATGACGGAGTTGGCCGAGTTTTATGATCTTACCACTTTTGGCTCTTACCGGTATCTGCTGAAACGGAAAGCCGGGGAGGATCACCCTGTCTTCAAGGTCACCAAGAATGATACCAACTGGAAGCGTCGTTTTTTCTTTGTTAGAAGGGATTCCATCCCGGATGGGAAGGATCTGCCCAAAGAATGGGCCACTCATGGTAGGATAGAGGATCCTCTAAGGATCATTGTCAGTCTTGTCTCATATAATGAGGATCACTAACATTTATTTCTTGTGCAGCTATATCCATTGCTCATCTGAAATTAAGCCCTGCTGCAAAAGAGAGAGCTCTAGCTTTTAAAAAGCTTAATCCTGAAGTCAGAAGTTTCCAGGTTACCGTCCAAGATTCTCAAGAAGTATCCTCTGCATCTGCCACTATGTCAAGTAAGTATCCTTACAGAAAATAAATTATATGTAGGATTGTTTGATTAATAAAGCAACTTATCTTGTTTTTTGATTGTGTAGGTGCCGGAAAGTCTGCCAGGTCTGTCAAATCTGCCTCCAAATTCGGGATAAGTGATCTTGCCAATGTCACATCTTCAAAGAAGAAGGCTCCTGCTGCCAGTCCTTCAGTATCAGCTCCTAAAGCACCTATCCGAGGCAAAGGGAAGAAGAGGAAGGCTACTGAAGATCTACAAGGATTTCCCCTCCTCCGTCAGCAATTCCTTGACTACGTGAATGAGGTAAGGATCACTGCCCCTGTTGGTTATCCGTCCCAAATATCCTGTTGGTGTATCCTGTTTCTTTGAGGATCATCTGATTCTGAACTTACCTTATTTCCTTTTTTGCAGAAACTTGCCGAGATCGAGACCTATCTTGGCCATGTTGAGGATCAAGAGAGCCAGATTGCCGACCTCCAGCAAATGGGTGTGTTAAAGGATCTCAAGATGGCAGATCTTGAGAAGGAGCTCCAGGCTACCAAAGACGAGGCTGCTCAAAGGCTGATTGAGATGGATAATGAGAAGCAGGAGATCACCCAAGACGCCAAGGTTTCCGCGGCAATTACTATGTACAAGATACAACTTCAAATGGCCGAGGAAGCTCAGGATCCCACCTTTGACAAGAGCTCGTGGGATGTTGAAGGTTGGAAGGCAAGGCTGGCGGATCTGGAGGACGAGGATGAGGCTGAGGACATCCCCATGCTGAAGGGTGGTGATGCTGACCAGGATCAGGGCGGAGAAGCAGGTGGTGATGGAGCAGCAAAGGTGTAGGCTGCATGATTGGGCGATGATGGATATTTCGAGACTAGGCCGGAGCCCAATTTTTTAGGATTGGTAGTGGTTTTTTGTGGTAGTGGTGTTTGTGAACAATTATGGTCTGTAATCTTCGAACAATAGTTTTTAGGGTAAAGGATCCTGGATCCTTTGAACAATAGGTAGGATTGCAAAAGGTGGAGGGATCCTCTGTTTGGGGGATGAAGCCTTTGTGATCCTGCCGCTTTAATTTTCCTGCACAATGCTAAGACCGCATAGACAATGGACACCCTTTGCCAACCCATGTGGACGGGCCACGTTTTGCTGGTAGAAATGTGGGTTGGCAATTTTGACAATCTTTTGAAAGGGTTAATGATCCTTTTATTTAATAATATAACTTAACTTTTCTGGATTATCTCGTGTCGTTATCCCTTAATTATCCTCTCTTTTTTTTCTCAATTGTCTTTGTAGTATATTTATCAAGAGTTGAAAATATGTTTTAATAAATTTAGGATATGATCCTAGATCAAATATCCTGATATCGAAAATATTCAAAGCATTTTAGTTCAAGGATCATAGGTTTGGTTGTCAAAGTATAAGGGTCGGTTAGGATAATGAGTATAATCAAAATAGTCAAGGATCATACCTGAGGATCCAAGTTAGGATCCTAACCTTCAATCGGGATAACCACAAGTAAAACTTTAATGGATGATAAGGATTAAGGATCCTTATTTGTTTAACTTCGAGAACCTGAAAGATGGAACATATCTTGGGACTAAGCCAATGTAAGAGATAAATTAGCAACTGGGGACATGCCCAAAGGATAACCGAGAATGATCCCGGAGGATCACTGGGGACAAGCCCAAAGGATAACTGGGGATGATCCCGGAGGATCACTGGGGACAAGCCCAAAGGATCGTATGTAAACTGGAGTATGGCCCTTACTGGCGACTATCCAAACTTAGTGACATGAAAATGTCAAAACCTTAGCTAACGTGAAAACGTTAGAAACCTTAGGAACGGATGTATGGTACGTCTACCATTATACGTAGGATCCTAAATATAGCCAGTACGATGAGGTTGTCAGCCCCGGAAGTGGGTACTGGTCCCAAAGACGTGAACTATATCAGGATCATCGAGCGCTGCTGGCGGAAACTGGGGATAATCCCAAGGATAACTGGGGTTAGACCCAAGGATCTGCGGTGCTTTTGGAGATCTTTGACGATTCGCTGAAGATACCTGAACTATCATAACTCAAATGGTTTGTGAGTAGAGGATGAAGGATACATGGTCCTTATCCTTATGTAAAAAATAAGAAAGTGCAATAGTTTCTAGGATAAGCATATTACCAGAGTAGGGATCACTGATATCACCGGGATCCTCTAAGGATACTGTAAGGATCACGTGCACAGAGGATCATGTTCACATGAAATATTTCTTTAAGTGAACAGCATTCCAGGCTCTTGGCAACAAGTTTCCTTCCATGGTTAGCAACCTGTATGCCCCCTTTCCTGCTTCAGCTTCAATCAAGTAGGGACCTTCCCATTTCGGTGCTAACTTCTCGTCAGCAGGATTGATAGTATTTTGAAATGCTTTTCTTAACACCATATCTCCGACTTGGAACTTCCTTATCCTGACATTTTTGTTGTAGGTACCAGCCATTCTTTGTTGGTAGCTTGCCATCCTTATTCTAGCTAGATCCCTGATTTCCTCAATAGTATCCAAATCCTGAGCTAGGATTGCAGCATTTTCTTCAGGATCACGAGCAATTGTTCTAGCAGTTGGGATCACCATCTCTGTTGGGATCACTGCTTCTGCCCCAAATACTAAAGAGAAAGGTGTTTGACCAGTGGCATTCTTGGGAGTTGTTCTATCAGCTCATAGCACATAAGGTAACTCCTCTGCCCATTTCCCCTTCTTGGATCCTAGCTTCTTCTTCAGATTGTTGATGATGATCTTATTGGATGATTCTGCTTGACCATTGGCTTGTGGATGAACTGGTGTTGATGTTATCATCTTGATTCCCCATCTGTCACAAAAGTTAGTGGTTCTGCTTCCAATGAATTGGGAGCCATTATCACATACAATTTCAGAGGGAATGCCAAATCTAGTTATAATGTTTCTTTTAATGAAGGATATGACTTCCTTTTCTCTGACTTGAGCGAAGGCTTCAGCTTCTATCCACTTGGAAAAATAGTCAGTCATGGCAAGCATAAATACTTTTCCACCAGGTGCTTTAGGGAGCTTGCCAACTATATCCATTCCCCATCTCATGAATGGCCAAGAGGATGGTATGGGGTGTAGTAATTCAGCTGGTTGGTGAAGGATATTGCTATGCCTTTGGCAAGGATCACATTTCTTAGCATACTCTATAGCATCCCTTTTCATGGTTGGCCAGTAGTATCCTGTTCTAAGGATCCTTGAGAATAATGCCCTGCCCCCAGTGTGGTTTCCACAATCTCCTTCATGGAAGTCTCTCAACACTTCTTCAATTTCAGGATCCTCAATACATCTTAAATATGGTCCTGCAAGGGATCGTTTATATAGCACATTATTTAAGATTGTAAATTGAGATACCTTGATCCTGAAAGCTCTAGGATTTTCTCCCATTGGAATCTCTCCGTTTTGCAAGTATTTCATGATTGGTGGGATCCATGATCCTGAATAAGATTGAGCTTCTTCACTAGGGATTACTGCAGTATCCTCTTCTATTTCCATGGCCACTTGATTTTCAATAGCAGGAGCCAGGATATGGATGATAGGGATACTTATGTCTTCTGGAATTTTTAAGGATGATCCTAGGTTGGCCAGTGCATCAGCTTCCGTGTTATCCTCCCTTGGTACCTGTGTTAAGCTGAAAGAAACAAAAGAGAGTGCCAATTCTTTGACTATCTCTAAATATTTGGTTAGTTTTTCACCTTTAACAGCATAGGATCCGTTAAAGTGATTAGTGATCAATAATGAGTCTACATATACTTCGAGATATTTTACCCCCATATCCTTAGCAATTTGTAAGCCGGCAATTAAGGCTTCATACTCAGCCTCATTGTTAGTTGCTTGGAACTCACAGGCTATGGAGTGGGGTATTATGTCCCCCTGTGGCGATTTTAGTAGGATCCCTAGCCCTGTGCCTTTGATATTTGAGGATCCGTCAGTGTGTAGTATCCAAGGATCCTTGGTCTCATCCAGCTGCTGAACCTCCAATTCTGCTTCTATTTGTAGATCACTACTGAAATCAGCCACAAAGTCAGCTAGTGCTTGAGATTTAATAGCTGTTCTTGGTTCGTATCTTATATCATGGGCACTAAGCTTTACTGCCCACTTAGCCATTCTCCCTGACATATCTGGTTTCCTGAGGACATTCTTAATTGGAAAATTAGTTCTAACAACAATAGTATGGGTTTCAAAATAATGTCTTAACTTAGTCGATGCCATGATTAATGCAAGGATTAGTTTTTCGAGGTGTGAGTACCTGGATTCGGCATCAAGTAGACTTTTACTTACATAATAGATAGGATATTGCGTACCTTCGTGATCCTTGACAAGGACAGCACTTACAGCGGTTGAGGATACCGCCAGGTATAAGGATAACACATCTCCTTTTTCCGGTTTTGCTAATGCTGGTGCTGAGGACATATATTCTTTAAGGGCTTGTAAAGCGTTCTCATGTTTCTCAGTCCACTCAAACTTCTTATTCTTCCTTAGGATATCGTAGAATTCTTTGCATTTTTCTGAGGATTTCGATATGAACCTGTTTAAGGCTGCTATCCTGCCTGTCAGTCTTTGAACATCCTTGGCATTGGCAGGAGATTTAATATTAATCAATGCTTTGATTTGTTCCGGGCTTGCTTCAATGCCCCTCTGGGTTACCATGTATCCTAAGAACTTTCCTGCCTTAACACCAAAATGGCATTTTGAAGGATTAAGCTTCATGTTGTAATTATCCAGGATATCGAATGCTTCTTCCAAGTCCCTGAGGTGATCCTCAGCTTTCTTTGACTTGACCACCATATCATCTATGTACACCTCCATAGTTTTTCCAATTTGATCTTTGAACATCATATTTACCAGCCTTTGATATGTTGCACCTGCATTTCTTAGTCCAAAAGGCATGGCAATATAACAATATAAACCGGTTGGGGTCATAAAGGTCGTATCCTCTTGGTCAGATGGTTCCATCTGAATTTGTTGGAATCCAGATGATGCATCCATAAAGGTCAGCAGTTCATGCCCCGCCGTTGCATCCACCATGGAGTCAATGTGGGGTAATGGGAAAGGATCCTTGGGACATGCCTTATTCAAATCAGTGAAATCGACACATACCCTCCACTTTCCGTTTTTCTTTTGGACAACAACCACATTGGCTAACCATTTTGGATACTTTACCTCTCTGATCATACCTGCTCGAAGTAGTCTCTCTACTTCTTCTTGGATAATGGCATTCCTTTCTGGTGCAAACTTCCTCCTTTTTTGATGGATTGGTTTGATAGACCTGTCAATGCCAAGTTTGTGAGTAATAATATCCTTAGATATACCTGTCATATCTTCATGTTTCCAAGCAAAGGTAGATTTTCTTCTTTTGAGGAAGGATATCATGTCTTCTTTCATCTTGCCAAGGATCCCTGATCCGATATAGATTTTTGATTCAGGATCACTAGGATCCAAGAGGATTTCATCTACATCTTGTTCCCTTGCCTCCAAGACATTCCTTGGAGGATACTGTAATTGCTATTGCTCCCTTGGCTTCGAGGTTGGCTTCATAGATGAGGTATAACAATCCTTAGCCTCTTGCTGGTCACTATCGATCTTGATTATTCCCCATGGGCTAGGGAGCTTCACACATTGATGGTAGGTAGATGGAACTGCTTTCATGTCATGTATCCAAGGCCTGCCAAGGATAACGTTGCAACAAGATAAACAGTCAATAACACAAAATTTTTGGTAATTATGTAATCCTTCCACGTAGATTGGGAGTTTGATGTCCCTCGGAGTTTTCTTCGTTTCCCCACTGAATCCTACAAGCACGGAGGATCTTGGTATGATGTCTGATTCTGGGATTCCCATCTTCTTCAGGACATCAAGCTGGATAATGTTCACTGAGCTCCCTCCGTCAATAAGGATCCTGCGGACAAAATGGTTAGAGATAAAGAGAGTGATAACTAAACTATCATGGTGAGGATCCTGAATGTTAATGCGATCATCCTCATCAAATGTTATCATCTTCCCTTCTGAGACACTTGAGGTTCTAATAGGCCTTTCTCCATTATCCATTTTTGATTCTTTTGCATGTCTTTTGGCCGCTGAAAAGGATGTGCCACAAATGTCTGATCCTCCGGATATAAAGTTAATCACTTGTGCGTTTGCCGGGGGTGCCGGAGCTTTTTCAGGGATCCTTTCAGGATCCTGGGTCCTTTGCTTTTTTCTCCCCAACAATTCTTTTAGATGCCCCTTGCTTAGCAGGTATCCAATTTCTTTTCTTAAGGCTATGCAATCTTCAGTTAGATGCCCGAAATCCTCATGGTATGCACACCATTTGGACTTATCCTTAGTCCCGGATGGTTTATCATTCTTCCTGGGCCATCTGGCTTTTTCACCTAGATTCTGCATTGCAAGGATCAGTTCATGATTATCAACGGAGAAACAATATTCTGAGATTGGAGGATAATCTTCATCATCCTCTTCCTGGTCAACAGCATGCACATTCTTGTTCTCATTCCTATGGTAGGATTTGAATTTGTTGCTCTTGAAGGAGGATCCTTGCTTCTCCGGTTTTGAGGATCCCACTTGTCTCTCCTGGATCCTCTTGTCATCCTCTAGCCGGATAAACCTGAGTGCTCGAGTTCTTACTTCATCTAAATTCCTGCATGGTGTCATAACAAGATCATCATAGAATAATGAATCCTTAAGCAGTCCCATTTTGAAGGCTTCAACAGCCGTAGCCATATCCAAGTTGGGAATGTCCAAGGATTCTTTACTAAATTTAGTTATATAATCCCTTAATGATTCATTATGAGTTTGAGTTATCCTGTACAGATCGCTAGTTAATTTTTCAAATTTTCTACTACAAGAGAATTGGTTATTGAATAAATTAACTAAATTAGCAAATGAAGTAATAGAGTAGGGGGGAAGACTTAGCAGCCACTTAAGAGCCGATCCAGTTAGAGTGGATCCAAATCCTTTACATAGGCATGCTTCCTTCAACTTTTCTGGGATAGGATTGATTTCCATCCTTTCCCTGTATTGTGCTATATGCTCCTCTGGATCCGTTGTGCCATCATACAGCTTCATGGTAGGGACATGGAACCTTTTGGGTACCTCTGCATCACAAATTGGTGGTGCAAAGCGAGATACCCTGTGGCTCCCATCTGCAATCTCTGGGATAGGCTTGACTACCCCTGGAACACTTGAGATCATGTCCTTTAGTTTCTGTAATTCCCTGGCCATAGCATGATTGGTACCTGTATCCTGCATGAATCCATGGTTAGTGGTAGGATAATTATTTAAAGTGTTACCTCCCATTGGGTTCAAGTTAGGGAATCCAAATTGCTGGGATTCTGGAACAATGGAGGGACCAGTGGAAGCAATGGTCTGCATTGGAATGAAGTCCCCTTGATGGACATCTAGACTTCCTGTTTGCAAACTTTTTAGGGATCCTGGTATCTGGAAGGATCCTGGTGTCTGGGATGATCCGGGAACGAAGGAGGATCCTAGAACCTGGGATGATCCTGGAACAAAGGAGGATCCTTGAACCTGGGATGATCCTGGAACAAAGGAGGATCCTTGAACCTGGGATGATCCTGGAACAAAGGAGGATCCTTGGCCCTGGAATGATCCTGGAACAAAGTAGGATCCTTGAAACTGCTGTGCCCCCGGATAGGCTCCTGAATTCATGAAGGATCCCATGTACTGAGGATAGGATCCTACTGGCTGAAAATGTGAGCCTGATGTCTGAGTCATTGCTGCCGAGTTAAGATGTGATCCTCTTGACTCCCCTATGATTTGCACGTCCGGGGTCCCTGATGGCTGGGAAGTGATCATTGGAGTATCGAAGCTTAAGGATTTGGGCATCAGTGGAGAATGATCCTCCGCCGCTTTCTTTTGTCTTTTGAGATCTCCAATTTCCCTGAGGATCCTTTCGTTAGTTTCATCTTGCCGCTGCATACGATCCTTCATCTGCAAAATTAAAGCAAATACATCACTAGTACTGGGAATAGAAGAATTCATAGCAGAAGAAGATAGAGGTTTAGAGAAAGTGGGAGTTGATCTCTTCTCAGTATTTTTCTGAGATCCTGCCGGTGAAGGAGGCAAGGTGATCTGTGATGAGGTGACCGCAGACATCGCCGTGGACGTGTTCTTCAATGATGAAGCCATGTAACTCTTTGAAATGATTTCGAACAAAAGATTTTCTTATGAATGAAGCACCAATTGCCCCACGGTGGGCGCCAAACTGTTTTGGTCAAAAATCACACAAGGATAATGTAACCAAACTTTATGAAAACGGGGTATGATGCTTGGTTAATTATGAAAGTAAAGGATCACTTCTGTGATAAAGATGCAAAGACACAATGATTTATACGAGGAAAAAGCCCTTGATCAATGTATGATCTCCGGCATAAAAAACCTCGGGTGATGGCAACTACCGATCACCAACTTCAATATAAGAAAAATATGATTACAACTTCGGATAGTAATGAGCTGAGTACAAGGATCACTATTGTTTTGAGCGTCTAAGTGTGTGAGAATTGTGTTGTATGTCGTGTGTGTTCTTCCGAATGAGGAAGAGGGGTATTTATACAAGTGTAGGTGACTTATTTTAGGTAAAAGGACTAATTATCAGCTCATTACCCCTTTAGAAATAAAGACAATCTAGCCTAAATTGCTGCCCATGAATCAAGCCATGTTTCCATATCCTGTGCAACGTCTTTCTTCGATTGAGCTCTTGCCATATTTGTGAAGACGCGTCCCTGGATCATGATGTCTGGAGCATATCCTGCTAGATGTTCCTGCAAAACAATATTGTATTAAGCGGAAGTGGCCGTTAGTATGAGGATCACCATAATGTCCCATGATCCTGATCCTGAAGTTCTGCGGAGGATCACTGTCTGCCAGAGAAACAAGGATCACTGGTTAGGATCATGTGTAAGGATCACCTATAATAAAAATCCAGCCCTAACAAACTTATAGAAGCTTCCATTGCCCACCACGGGGCCGTGTCCAGCGGGCACGGGGGCGTGGTGAAAGTACAGCAGGCGCATTAATTGTAATTGCGAATTACAATTAATGAGGAGAGAGAGTGTCAGACGGGCACGGGGGCGTGTCCAGCGGACACGGGGCCGTGCCCAGCCTTCTGTTCAGCCTATAAATAGGAGTGCTTTGTTTCATTCCATCTCATCCCTTGGCACACCACCTCTCTCACACTTCATCCACCACCCACCACCACCATAACACCATCATCCACCACCATCATCCATTGTCCATCGTAGAGTGTGTGAGTCGTCTCGGGATCCAAGATTGATCGTAAGAGTTCTTGACAATCAAGGCCATGTTTGCCTAAGTCTCTTACATCACTTGGTGAAGACAAGTGTTTAGTATAATACTTTTTATTTTTAATCTTTTGCACTTTTTATTTGGTTTTGTATTAATGACTTTAAAAACTAGTTGCTTATGTTGAAGGTGATCTTTCCTTATCGTTTGTCTGTGGTGTCTTGGCATTATTTTACTGTCTATATAAAATAAAAGATTTTCACCATTCATATCTCCACGGTCTATATGGAGGTATGTTGGCTACCTGGTCGGGGGTTAAGGGAACGGTTTGGTAAGGGTCTTGCCCTTGTTCAGCGTTTAGAGGTCCTGCTTGGGACCTGGGTCAAATTTAGTAGGATCTCCTTCAATGCCCATAGGTATTGGATGGCGGGGATCCAAACTCTTTGACCCCCTCATAAGTTAATTACTATTAATACTATAACCCGGCTATTTAGGACTGTATCCCTGCTGACTCAGACTACTTAGCCGAGGGTAACGTCACAGCCGAAAGCGGGGCCTACCACAATTTGCATTAATAACTTAATTCATTATCTTTCAATAATCCGACCCTTTAGGATTGTATCCTTGCTGACTCAAACTACTGGGTTGAGGGACGTCGCCATCAAAAGAGGGGCCTACTACAATAACTAAGATAATCTATTAAACAAGTGCAAAAGTGCGAAAATAATCAAAGGTTATACTAATACACGTGTCGGATCCAAGTGATTCATCTTGTCTATCTGTTTTTATTTTATTTTATTTTTCAGCATTTAGTTAGTTTTTATTTTCTTAGTTAAAAACATTTTTCTCACTTTTTGATTTGATTAGACGTTGAGGATAAACCGGTATTAAAAGCTCTTGTGTCCTTGGACGACCTCGGTATCTTACCAACACTATACTACGTCCACGATGGGTGCACTTGCCCATATATGTGTTTAGTGTTAGTAAATATCGTGTTTTATAAATTTAAAACTTGGCTAAGAGTGTAAAAGGGGCTTAAATATACATCAAAAATATAACACACTTCACGCACATCAGAGCAGGACTACTAACTTTTGTGACAGTTGGGGGATTAAGATGATAACATCAACACCAGTCCACCCACAAGCCAATGGTCAAGCAGAATCATCCAACAAGATCATCATCAACAATCTGAAGAAGAAACTTGGATCCAAGAAGGGGAAATGGGCAGAGGAATTGCCTTATGTGCTTTGGGCTGATAGGACAACCCCCAAGAATGCTACTGGTCAAACACCCTTCTCTTTGGTGTTTGGGGCAGAATCAGTGATCCCAACAGAAATGGTGGTTCCAACTGCTAGAACAAGTACCCCTGATCCTGAGGAGAATGATGCAAACCTGGCTCAAGACTTGGATACTATTGAAGAAATCAGGGATCTGGTTAGGGTAAGGATGGCTAGCTACCAACAAAGAATGGCTGGTGCTTGCAACAAAAATGTCAGGATAAGGAAATTCCAAGTTGGGGATATGGTATTGAGAAAAGCATTCCAAAATACCACCAATCCTGCTGATGGGAAATTGGCACCAAAATGGGAAGGCCCTTATTTGATTGAAGCCGAAGCAGGAAAGGGGGCATATAGATTGCTTACCATGGAAGGTAATCTGTTACCAAGAGCCTGGAATGCTATCCACTTGAAAAAATATTTCATGTGAGCAGGATCCTTCTGGCATGAATGATCCTTACATTGGAAGTATCCTTCAAGGATCCCTGAAGCATCAATGATCCTTACTCTGGTAATGTCCTAAGCTTGAACTCTTATTTACATATCTTCTTATTTAAGGATAAGGATCATGTATCCTTCATCCTTCTCTCACGAGATTTTGAGTTCTGATAAGTCCAGGTATCCTTAGCATAATGTCGACAATCTTCAGAAGCAACTCAGATCCTTGGGTTCAACCCCAGTTATTTGGGCTTGTCCCCAGTTATCTTTGGGCTTGTCCCCAGTTTTCGCCTGTAGCGCACGATGATCCTGGTATAGTTCACGTCTTTGGGACCAGTACTCGCTTTAGGGGCTGATAACCCCATCGTACTAGCTATACCTAGGATCCTACGTATAATGGTAGACGTACCATACATCCGTTCCTAAGGTTTCTAACGTTTTCACGTTAGCTAAGGTTTTGGCATTTTCATGTCACTAAGTTTGGATAGTCGCCAGTGAGGGCCATACTCCAGTTTACATACGATCCTTGGGCTTGTCCCCAGTTATCCTTCGGGCTTGTCCCCAGTTACCCTTTGGGCTTGTCCCCAGTTATCCTTTGGGCATGTCCCCAGTTACTAACTCATCTTTTATATTGGCTTAGTCCCAAGTTATATCCTATTTTTCAGGTTTTCGAAGTTAAACAATTAAGGATCCTCAATCCTTATTATCCATTAAAGTTTTCCTTATGGTTATCCTGATTAAAGGTTAAGATCCTAACTAGGATCCTCAGGTATGATCCTTAACTATTTTTAATTTCATCCATTATTCATTTGAATAACCCTTAGACCTTGACAACTGGACCTATGATCCTTAAAATGAATTACTTTTTGGAAGTTTTCAACTATAGGATACTTGATCCTGGATCGTATCCTAAACTTCTTAAACATAATTTGGTTAACTTTTCTCACTCAGACAAATATATATCAAAACAATTGGAAATTAAAAGGATAACAACACAAGATAAGCCAAAAAGATTAGAGTTATTTTATTAACAAAGGTTTAAAACCCTTCAAAGTTGTCAAAATTGCCAACCCACGTTTCTACCAGCAAAACATGGCCCGTCCACATGGGTTGGCAAAGGGTGTCCATTGTTTGTGCGGTCTTAGCATGCAGGAAATTAAAAGGCGGCAGGATCACAATGGCTTCATCCCCCAAACAGAGGATCCCTCCACCATATGTAATCCTACCTATTGTCTGAAGGATCCTGGATCCTTAACCCTAAAACTATTTTCGAATTACAGACCATAATTGTTTAAAAAAAAACATCAACAACCACCAAACAAAAAATTGGGCTCCGTCTATGTCTAGAAGTTTCCTTCATCGCCCAATCCTGCAGCTCAATCCTTCGCTGCACCATCACCACCAGCTCCGCTTGCCTCTCCAGCATGATCCTTGCCAGCCTCTCCACCCTCAAGCATCGGGATCTCCTCAGCCTCTTCATCATCATCAAGCTCTACCAGCCTAGCCTTCCAGCCTTCGACATCCCAGGTGCTCTTGTCAAAAGCAGGATCCTGAGCCTCCGCAGCCATCTGCAGCTGGATCTTATACATGGTTATTGCAGCAGAGACCTTGGCATCCTGGGTGATCTCATGCTTCTCATAGTCAAAGTTGATCAGCATCTTGGCAGCATCATCCTTGGTGGCCCGGAGCTCCTTCTCAAGATCAGTTATCTTAAGATCCTTCAGCACACCCACTTGTTGGAGGTCAGCAATCTGGCGGTCTTGATCCTCGACGTGGCCAACATACGTCTCTATCTCAGCAAATTTCTGCAAGGAAGACAAGGCATAAATATCAGAAACAATCCTCAAAACTATCAGGATACAAAAGCAGGGGCAGTGATCCTTACCTCATTGAAGTAATCCAGAAACTGTTGGCGGAGCAGGGGCAGGCCTTGGAGATCCTCAGCTTCCGAGGCTTTTCTCTTCTTGCCTCCTTTCCCTCTAACAGGTGCCTTGGGGACGGAAGCACTTGGGCTAGCAGGAGTCTTCTTCCTTGAGGATTTGACGTTAGTTAAATCATCGATGCCAAACTTTGAAGCAGACTTAGAGGATTTTCCAGCACCTACACAACCAAAATAAGATAAGTATTCTAATTAAACTTGAAATCCTACATAGAATTACTTTTTAAATGAGGATACTTACTTGACATTGTGGCAGAGGCAGAGGATACTTCTTGAGAATCCTGGGTGGCAACCTGGAAAGTTCTTATCTCCGGATCAAGCTTCTTAAAGGCCAAGAGTCTCTCTTTTGCAGCAGGAGTCAACCTAAGATGAGAAACGGATATAGCTGCACAATAAACAAGAGAATATCAGTGATCCTTATACCAAGGAACAAGTTCTATGGTGATCCTTCCAGGATCCTCTATCCTACCATGGGTAGCCCACTCCTTGGGCAAATCCTTCCCATTAGGGATGGTATCTCTCCTAACAAAAAAGAATCGTCGCTTCCAGTTCATGTCATTTTTGGTCACTTTGAAAACAGGGTGATCTTCTCCAGCTTTCCGTTTGAACAAGTATCGGTGGGATCCAAAAGTAGTAAGATCATACATCTCAGCCAACTCGCCCATACCAAGGTCAATCCCCTCTTGTTCAATGATCCTCTCAAGGGTGTATAACACCCTCCAGATCATCGGCATAGCCTGGATATAGCAGATGCCGGTAAGGGAGAAAAAGGATTGAGTGAACTAAGGGAAAGGATACGAGTATCCTATCATAAAAGGAGTGACCGGGAAAGCTACCCAAGTCTCAGAGGTGAAATCACTCAAAGCGGTAGGGCTAAAAGACTTGAAAAGGGTGTTCGCCGGAAAGCAATGACGGATTTTGTCGATTTGAGGTTCGGTAAAACAACACCTCTCGGTGGAGGAATCTTTGATGATCCCTTGACCCTTTAGGGGGCTGTTCTTCTTAGGATCCTTGCAGGGGGAGTTCCGGAGCAACATCTTTTACAGAACGATGGAAAGAAAAAGAGAAACAGAGCAAGCAAGAAGAAGATAAAGGGGAATACCTGTTCAATCCTCTGATCGCGGTTATAAAGGGAAGAGTTCCTGAATTTAAATGCAAACGATCCTATCCCTATCTCAATTTATAATCATGATTGTGCAGGGCTGTCACTTCTATGACGTCAGATCGCAACGGATAGTTCCATCTTAATGGCTATATATCCGTTGAGTTAGTTATGGATAAGACCGGCAAAATATAACTCGTTTATATTAGATAAATACTCCTTATATTTTGGGGGCAATTGTTAGGGCAGGATTTTTATGACCTATGATCCTTACATGATATCCTAACAAGTGATCCTTATTTCTTTGGCAGATAGTGATCCTCAGAAGAGCTCCAGGATCAGGATCACGGATCATCCTAAGGATCCTCATACTAACGATTGTTCTCTTTGGATTTAATGTTGTTTTGCAGGAATTACGAGTTGGACCTGGTCTTAGCAACGTAAACAAGGAATCTGTCACACTAATTTCGCACATGCATAATCAAAGATGGACGTTATGGATAATATGGAAACTCAGCACAATTCAAGGGAAATTAATTAGGCTAAATTTACTTCTATTTCTAAAGGGGTAACGAGCTAGTAGTTAGGTGATTTGCCTAAAATAGAACCACACACACTTGTATAAATGGCACTCTTGAACATTCGGAAGACACAACACATTTCTCACAAGCTTTAGCATACGATACTATAGTGATCCTTGTACCTAGCTCGTTACTATCCGAAGTTGTAAACATTGTTTGTTATATTGAAGTTTGGTGATCGGTAGTTTCCATCACCCGAGGTTTTTTATGCCGGAGATCATTCATTGATCAAGGGCTTTTTCCTCGTATAAATCCTTGTGTCACTTGTGCAATCTTCATTGTAGTGATCCTTATCTTTGTTCATCATACCAAGCATCATTCCCCGTTTACAAAGAGTTTGGTTGCATTATCCTTGTGTTATTTTTGACCAAAACAATGGCCCTTGTCTTAATATGACACGTGGACTAGGCTTTGCCGTTAAGATTTATTTAATATATAATGGCAGATTTATCTTTAAAGGGAATGATATTTTATTTTATTTTATATATTATATTCATGCATGTAATGATAATTAAAATTCAACACATTTCATAACAAAATAAAAAAGTACATGAATGCCCTAAACGGGACTTTAACAGAAATGACATGCCCACGCAGGGGCTAAACTGGAAATACAAGTCCTCGCAGGGACTGAATACAAAAATAGATGTCCACGCAGGGACTTGATTGAACAAGGAAATTACAATACAAATAAATAAATAAGGAATCTTCAAAACTCCCTCTTGCTCTTCCCCTTGATTAAACTTGCCAAGCCTTTAAGAAAACCCCGGTGGCTTATACGCTCTTCTCGAACCTCCCGCTCCACCTGGCTCAACCTTTGAAGAATCTCCTGTTGTTGTGGCGGCTGTATCTGCGGTGGCTGCGGCTGCAGAGGTTGAGAAGGTGGCAAGTGTTGATACCCATAAGTCGGGTATCCAGTCGTCCAGGGACCTCCATAGGGCCCTTCAGGATGAAGAGCATTGTAGTTTGCCGCTACCAGGTAAGCGTCAACTTCGGCGAAGTTGTAGTTAGTATGGGCCGGCTGCTCAAAAGGGTTGTACGCCGCTGCATCGGCGTATATAGGGATTGGGTTATCATAACCCATGTGTGATGGTGGTGGTGCAACTGGTGCAGATTCCACCTTGGAAACGGGGTTCGAAGGCCCACCCATCTGCGGGTCTTCGTATTGTGGCGGGTAATGACTGCCACTAGAGTGTTGAGGGGTGCTAAAATGAAATCCCCCTCGCACGGACATCCGTGCTCCTGATTTTCTCCGCCTTGGTGGCTCCGGAGGCGGCTGCTGCTCTGTCGGCGGTGGTGGTGGTGGCGTGACCGCTACAAAACATGAATCCTTCGAGGGATCCTGTTGTTGCTGCTTCTGAGGCACTGAGTTGTAAGAGGGAGTAAACACCCAGTCGTATTGGGCAAATCTCGCAAAGGTGATATATACATATATATATATATATATATATATATATATATATATATATATATATATATATATATATATATATATATATATATATATATATATATATATATATATATATATATATATATATATATATATATATATATATATATATATATATATATATATATATATATATATATATATATATATAGATTAGACACCAAAAAATATGTTGACATTTAAGAGATATAAAGTCAAGAAAATCAAGAGCAATGGTGATATATACACAGATTAGACACCAAAAAATAAACACTCAAAAATGGCTACAATTTATGGAATGTGTTTAGTGACGGCATCAGATTCCTAATTGATGGAGAAAGGTCTGGTGGCAAGAAATGCTGCTTCCAGGAAGTTGTCAAGTGTTTTCGCTCGACGGTTCCATCCTTAGGTGGTTGGTTTAGCCCTTGTTCCTGTAACTCGAATCCTAGCCAGGTATATCCCAGTTTAGTTTTACACCATTGTAAACCTTATGTCTTTTTTACTCTCCGATCGAGGTTCTCGGCATTGAAAATTCTTCGTAAAGTAAATCATGCGTGTATATGTTGACATTTAAGAGATATACAGTCAAGAAAATCAAGAGCAATGGTGATATATATGCGGTTTAGACACCAAAAAATAAACACTCAAAAAATGGCTACATTTTAAGGAATGTGTTTAGTGACGGCATTAGATTCCTAATTGATGGAGAAAGGTCTGGTGGCAAGAAAAGCTGCTTCCAGGAGGTTATCAAGTGTTTTCGCTCGACGATTCCATTCATGGGTGGTCGGTTTAGCCTTTGTTCCAGTAACTCGAATCCTAGCCCGGTATATCCCATTTTAGTTTTACACCATTGTGAACCTTACACCTTTTTTACTCTATGATCTAGGTTCTCGGCATTGAAAAATCTTCGTAAACTAAGCCACACGAGTATATGTTGACATCTAAAAGATATACAGTCAAGAAAATCAAGAACAATGATGATATATATGCAGATTAGACACCAAAAAATAAACACTCAAAAAATGGCTACAATTTAAGGAATGTGTTTAGTCCTCAGATTCCTAATTGTGGAGAAAGCTCTTGTGGCAAGAAAAGCTACTTCCAGGAGGTTGTCAAGTGTTTTCGCTCGACGATTCCATTCTTGGGTGGTTGGTTTGGCCCTTGTTCCTGTAACTCGAATCCTAGCCCGGTATATCCCATTTTAGTTTTACACCATTGTGAACCATACGCCTTTTTTACTCTCTGATCGAGGTTTTCGGCATTGAAAAGTCTTTGTAAACTTAATCACACGTGTATATGTTGACATTTAAGAGATATACAATCAAGAAAATCAAGAGCAATGGTGATATATATGCGGATTAGACACCAAAAAAATAAACACTCAAAAAATGGCTACAATTTAAGGAATGTGTTTAGTGACAGCATCAGATTCTCAATTGATGGAGAAAGGTCTGGTGGCAAGAATAACTGCTTCCAGGAGGTTGTCAAGTGTTTTCACTCGACGATTGCATTCTTGGGTGGTTGGTTTGGCCCTTGTTCCTGTAACTCGAATCCTAGCCCGGTATATCCCTTTTTAGTTTTACACCATTGTGAACCTTACGCCTTTTTTTACTCTCTGATCGAGGTTCTCGGCATTGAAAAATCTTCGTAAACTAAATCCCACGTGTATATGTTGACATTTAAGAGATATACAGTCAAGAAAATCAAGAGAAATGGTGATATATATATGCGGATTAGACACCAAAAATAAACACTTAAAAATGGCTACAATTTAAGGAATGTGTTTAGTGACGGCATCATATTCCTATTTGATGGAGAAAGGTCTGGTGGCAAGAAAAGCTGCTTCAAGGAGGTTGTCAAGTGTTTTCGCTAGACGATTCATTCTTGGGTGGTTGGTTTGCCCCTTGTTCCTTTAACTTGATTCCTAGCCCGGTATATCCCATTTTAGTTTTACACCATTGTGTACGTAAAGTAAATCACACGTATATATGTTGACATTTAAGAGATATACAGTCAAGAAAATCAAGAGCAATGGTGATATATATATGCATATTAGACACCAAAAAACAAAACACTCAAAAAATGGCTACAATTTAAAGAATGTGTTTAGTGACGGCATCAGATACCTAATTGATGGAGAAAGGTCTGGTGGCACGAAAAGATGCGTCCAGTAGGTTGTCAAGTGTTGTCGCTTGATGATTCCATTCTTGGGTGGTTGGTTTGGCCCTTGTTCCTATAACTTGAATCCTAGCCCGGTATATCCCATTTTAGTTTTTCACCATTGTGAGCCTTATGCCTTTTTTACTCTCTTATCGAGGTTCTCGGCATTGAAAAATCTTCGTATACTAAATCACATGTGTATATGTTGACATTTAAGAGATATAGAGTCAAGAAAATCAATAGTAATGGTGATATATATGCGGTTTAGACACCAAAAAATAAACACTCAAAAGATGGCTACAATTTAAAGAATGTGTTTAGTGATGGCATCAGATTCATAATTGATAGAGAAAGGTCTGGTGGCAAGAAAACCTGCTTACAGGAGGTTGTCAAGTGTTTTCGCTCGACAATTCCATTCTTGGGTGGTTGGTTTGGCCCTTGTTCATGTAACTCGAATCCTAGCCCGGTATATCCCATTTTAGTTTTACACTATTGTGAACCTTAAGCCTTTTTTACTCTCTGATCGAGGTTCTCGGCGTTGAAAAATCTTCGTAAACCAAATCACACGTGTATATGTTGACGTTTAAGAGATATACATTCAAGAAAATCAAGAGCAATGGTGATATATATGCGGATTAGACACCAAAAAATAAACACTCAAAAAATGGATACAATTTAAGGAATGTTTTTCGTGACGGCATCAGATTCCAAATTGATGGAGAAAGGTCTGGTGGCAAGAAAAGCTGCTTCCAGGAGGTTGTCAAGTGTTTTCGCTCAACGATTCATTCTTGGGTGGTGGGTTTGGCGCTTGTTCCTGTAACTCGAATCCTAGCCCGGTATATCCCATTTTAGTTTTACACCATTGTGAACCTTACGCCTTTTTTAATCTTTGATCAAGGTTCTCGGCATTCAAAAATCTTTGTAAACTAAGTCACACGTGTATATGTAGACATTTAAGAGATATACAGTCAAGAAAATCAAGAGCAATGGTGATATATATGCGGATTAGACACCAAAAAATAAACACTCAAAAATGGCTACAATTTAAGGAATGTGTTTAGTGACAGCATCAGATTCCTAATTGATGGAGAAAGGTCTGGTGGCAAGAAAAGCTGCTTCCAGGAGGTTGTCAAGTGCTTTCGCTCGACGATTCCATTCTTGGGTGGTTGGTTTGGCCCTTGTTCCTGTAACTCGAATCCTAGCCCGGTATATCCCATTTTAGTTTTACACCATTGTGAACCATACGCCTTTTTTGCTCTCTGATCGAGGTTCTCGGCATTGAAAAATCTTCGTAAACCCAATCACATGTGTATATGTTGACGTTTGAGAGATATACAGTCAAAAAAATCAAGAGCAATGGTGATATATATGCAGATTAGACGTGTTTTTTTTTTTTTTCTTTAAGGGAATCAAGTTTCCCTTATTTACTAGAAGAACCCCCAACTTTGACAAAGTTCTTATCAATCATCTCTACTTTGCTCAGTGCCGTTTTAAAGCTTGAAACCGATAAGTGTTTGTTTCGGTTTATTGCTTCCGCTAGTATAATTATCTCTTAATAGTACAAACTCGTTTAGTTTGTAGCAGTTGATAATTATTTGTTAAAAATGGAAGAAGATGGTAAAATCAAGATTGACAAGTTTGATGGTAGTGATTATGGATTTTGGAGAATGCAAATAGAAGATTTGTTGTATCAAAAGGGTTTGCACTTGCCTATGTTGGGACAACAACCAGATGACATGTATGATGAAGAATGGAAGTTGCTGGATAGACAAGCTTTGGGTGTGGATAGGCTTTCTTTGGCAAAGAGTGTTGCGTATAACATTGTCAATGAAACAACTACTTACGGTGTATTGAATGCTTTGTCCAACATGTATGAAAAACCATCTGCTTCAAACAAAGTATTCCTCATCCGACAGTTGGTTAACACCAAGATGAAGGAAGGTATGTCGGTTACCTCTCACATAAACGAGTTTAACTTGATTATCTCTCGTTTAGGCTCAGTTGAAATAAAGTTTGATGATGAAGTACAAGCGCTCCTCCTTTTATCATCATTGCACGAAAGTTGGTCAGGCACAGGCAAAGCTGTTAGTAGTGCATCCGGCACTACCAAACTAACTTTTGAGAGTATTCATGACTTGATTATAAATGAAGATATCAGACGGAGAAGCAATAATGAAACTTCCAGTTCAAGTTCTTTATTGCACACAGAAAGTAGAGGAAGAAGAAATGATAGAGGAACTAATCGAGGTCGATCGAAGTCCAGAAAAAGGGGACAATCAAAGAACAGAAAAGACATTGAATGATGGAACTGCAAAGAAAAAGGTCACTATAGAAGCCAATGTACGAAACCAGCTGCAAAGAAAGAAGTAAACAGTTTATCTTCTGAAGAATCAGGAGATGCTCTCATATGTTGTGTTGAGAATTCAGTGGAATCTTGGATTATGGTTTCTGGTGCTTCTTTCCATGCTATCTCATGCCCAGACATGATCAAGAATCTACGAACAGGTAACTTTGGTAAAGTTCATTTAGCCGATGATCAAATGCTTGATATTACGGGTATTGGAGATGTAGACTTGAAGACCTCATTGGGAACTATATGGACATTGAAAGATGTCAGGGTTATTCCTAATTTGAGGAGAAAGTTGATTTCAGTTGGTAAATTGGACAATGAAGGGTTTAATGTTCACTTTGGGGGTGGACAATGGAAAGTGATCAAAGGAAACTTAGTGATTGCCAAAGGAAAGAAGCAAGGCACTCTATTCATGGCAGAGATTCATGCCGAAGGTGTTCATGCCATGACCACCAGTCTGATTCCATCTACTTTATAGCACAGTCGACTCAGACACATGAGCGAGAAGGGATTGAAGATGTTGGCTCAGAAAGAGAAGTTTCCAGACTTGAAGAAAGTGGAAACTGAATTATGTGAATCTTGTGTCCTTGGTAAACAAAAGAGAGTTACTTTTGTGAAGACGGGGAGGACACCGAAGGCTCAGAAACTGAAGCTTGTTCACTTGGATGTATATGGACCAACATCAGTTACATCTCTAGGGGGCTTGAGATACAATGTTAGCTTCATTGATGATTCAACACGCAAAGTGTGGGTCTATTTTCTTAAACATAAATCTGATGTATTTGATGCTTTTAAGATATGGAAATCTGCTGTTGAAAATGAAACTAATATGAAGGTAAAGTGCTTAAAGTCGGACAATGGTGGTGAATACATAAGCAAGCAGTTTATTGACTATTGTGCCAAGAAAGGGATAAAGATGATCTAGACGGTTCCTGGAACTCCTCAGCAGAATTGTGTAGCTGAGAGAATGAACAGAACACTGAATGAGAGGGCAAGAAGCATGAGGTTGAATGCAGGGATGCCTAAAACAATCTGGGCAGATGCAGTTAACACTGCAGCCTACTTTATCAACCGATCTCCATCAGTTCCCTTAGTTTTCAAACTGCCAGAAGAAATGTTGCATGGAAAGGAGGTAAGTTCGAACACTTAAGAGTCTTTGGTTGTAGTGCTTACGATTTGTTAGAAGATGGTGACAGGGATAAGTTAGACTCAAAGTCCAAGAAGTGCATATTCATTGGTTATGGGTCAGAAAAAATGGGTTACAGGCTTTGGGATAATGAAGGCAGAAAAGTAATCAGAAGCAAAAATGTCATCTTCAATGAAAACGAATTGTACAAAGACAGAAACACCAAAGGGCCAGAAGTTCAAAAAGAATATGTTGAATTCGAAAGTGGTGAGACAAGAAAAGAAGCTTCAGTCGACATTCCAGAAAATGGGGATGAGTCAAGCGACAGTGGGAGCTTAGGGGATGATTCTAGTAATGATTCGGAGGAAGAAGAAGCTACTCCTTCAACTCCAAATTCCCTAGAAGCACCTCAAGTTCAACCAAGAAGGTCATCTAGAGCCACTAGACCGCCAAACAGGTACTCACCATTAGTCAACTACATACTTTTGACAGAAATGGTGAACCCCAGTGTTACTCTGAAGCTATAGGGTTGAAAGATTCATTGCAGTGGGAGCTTGCAATGAAAGATGAAATGAAGTCGCTTGAGAAGAACAAGACCTGGCACTTGACAAAGCTTCCATCTAGGAAGAAGGCTCTTCAGAACAAATGGGTTTTCAGGGTCAAGGATGAACATGATGGTACCAAACGGTACAAAGCAAGATTAGTAGTTAAGGGATTTCAACAGAAAGAGGGAATTGATTTCAATGAAATATTCTCTCCAGTGGTGAAGATGACGTATGAGAAGCTAAAATATACTCGCTAGAATATGTGGTTAAAATTTCGTGAAGTTTCGTCAACGTATGAGAAAGTTATGGCTAAAACCGTACTTAAGGGACTAAAAGCGTCAACGTCGAATTTCATGGCTTTTCGGTTGAGCACAAAGTTATCCGAGGACATTACCATGTTGGTAAATGTCCCAAGGTTCTTAAAAACCAAGTTTGGGGGTTTACGAGTCAAAATAAGCAGCCGAAACATCGCGTGCAAGTTCAGGGACCAAAGCTGTCAAAATTGAAACAAGTTTGGCTGATCAGGGGTCAGGCGACCCGCCTGGACTGACCCAAGCGGGCCGCATGGGGCTGCCAGCGACAGAATTCGCGAATTGGGTTGATTTGAGTCCGAATTTGAGTTGTAACCAGCTGTTTTTCACCTCCAAAAGCCCCAATGAGATGCCATGCATGCCTAGTGACACAGTAACCTCTTCAAGACATCTGATTTCAGCTTTAAATCAGACCAAATAGCTCATTCTTGGCACTTGCAATTGTAAACAAAAGCTCTCAACTCTCAAGAACTCTCTCAAGCATTTCTGGAGCTAATCTGAACGTCAAGGCAACATCCTAGTGTTCACTAAGCATCTATAGGACCGTTGTAAGCTTCTAATTCAATCTCTAATTCTTTCTTACATCGATGATTAGTAAAAGTCAAACTGTTTGTTCATATACTTTGACTTTCTGATTAAACGAATTTCTCTCAGTCATTTCTCGAATTGAAACCAGATTTATATAGGTATTCATGTGGGAAATAAACCCTCTAAAGGGTATTATCTGAATCCCACTATATGCATGCTAATTGTCGAGTCAAACGTGTTTCTAAAAAGTCAACAGAAGTGATTTTTGAGAAAAATAGCTTAAATGGTAATATAAATAACATGCAATCTGTTTGATCATCATAGATAGCTTTATAATAAATATAAGAATGTGTTTTACCACGATCAACTCGGCAATCTTTAGTATAAATACGAATCGGAACCGAAAGTCTTGTAAAACGACTATTTCGTAGACTATCGATTCGGATCCGTACATGCATGTTTGAGATCTGTATTGGGGAGTATTTGTGACCATTTTTATTTTGGTAAAACTCTCTGGAATTTTTGTTGATTAAGTCTATACATAGCCGATTCATTTGCATGTTTCTGATTATGCTTAAAAGTTGACTATTTTGCCTTTTTTGATATAAAACGTGATTTTTGGAAAAGTGAAAGAGTAGAAATCTTTATTTCTAATATATAAACTTGCACCGAAAATTTCGGATCAGTTGGTGGTCCAGATTTTGAGTTATGGCCATTAGCGTAAAACTATATTATAAAGTTACATAAACGGTCCTTTTCGCGTAAAACCCATTTCTGGCCACGTTTTGATACGAAACTTTTTACCAACTGATGTTATATATTATTTTGGGATTTTTGATGATTTTTAATTAATTTTTGGCTGATCGTATCTTAGATCGCTTAGTTATTTCGGGTTATGACGGTTTTGACCATTTAGGCCATAAAATGAGTTTTACACATTCTTTTGACCCGAAACCTTTTCCTACTGATTTTATATGTTAAATAAATTATTCTAAGTATTCTGGAAATATAAAAATCCCAGATTTATTTTGAAAACCCGGAAACGCCTCTAAATCGTATTTTAAGCGTTTTTAGCGCATAGTAAGCGTATTACTCATTTTTAACATATAAGACTTATACCTACTGATGTAAATTGCATATTTTCATATAATAACAGTAAGTATAAGTATATGAACTCAGATTTCCAGTTTTGGCATTTTTAGCCCTTGTGAAATTACTAAAATACCCCTACGGTGCATAGTTTGGTTTTAAATGATAAATTTGATATATGGGTCATACCCTACTGTTATAACATGTTAAATAAAGTATATTTACTGTATAAACCAGACCCGAGACTCAGATTTCTAATTTGACTCTTTTATAATCTTTTAAATGACCAAAATGCCCTTCTAAGGCATAAATTGAGTTTAAAATTATTCCGGGCAATATAGAACATAACTTACTGATGTTATATCATATTTAAAGCATATTATATCAGGAAACTTGCATTTGACTCTTTTGGCTACCCGTAACGCCCTTTTTGCGTTCGGTTCGGTTTACGTAACTAGTTTGCGTAAATTGACCGAAACGGGTCAAACGTTATCATTTTTATCTCAAAATCCAGAATGTATTTAGTATACCCATATTATACAAGTATTCAAACTTGTCGGGTCTAAATAACATTCTATCCAGTCTTTCGCTTAATCGTGCGCTTGTACCGTATCATCCTTAAAACTAACCGGTCAAAGCTTAGGCTTAAATAAAAGACCGTTAGGAATCTAATAGGTTAATTATAAACCTTTGTTCCAGATTAGGAGGCCCAGTAAAAGCTACCACACTTACCGATTGTGTTACATACTTGCTCAGGTAAATACATTTTGACTTATTTTCCCTATACGGGCTTGGGGTACGGTATTTAAAATACCGCTTGATCGGGCGCACAAGTCCTGCACCTTATGGTTGTACAGTCTTGAATAGCTTGTGCGACTCGTTTAAACAGTCTTGTCTTACTTTAGGCTTTGGGGGGTTATTGACCGTGTCCCGGATATCCTTGGCATTATCTTACGAGATGGCCACGACCAGAGCACGGGGTGTAGGCGTACACTCGGCGTGTATAACTCTTTAATGTGGTGTGTCATTTAATCTTTAGCCCGGACAGAAGATCCCGGGCCACCAAAGATACGAGTGCATGTAAATCGTTCACAAGTTTATATTGTATAATTATCCCAAGTTAATAAAAATATTTATGCCTTGTGCATTTAAATCAATTTTCACTCATTTTCAAAATGAGTCAGTCGATTTGTATTTACCAGTGTAAACTGACGTATTTTTCCCAAAAGGTTAAGTGCAGGTACTATACGAAATAGGCTGGTTGTTTCCTAAGAGCGTCCACTATAGTCTCGCAAGCTCGGACGACAAATATCTGTTGAACTATTTTTATCTTATTTTATTTGATCCGCCTGTGGATCCGTTTCAACTACTTATGATGTTATTATGTCATTTTAAATTAAAGTTGAAATGTATCTATTCTGCTTCCGCTGTGCATTACTATATTGTGTTGTTTGTCTATGACGATGCCAACTACGTCACTGTACCCCACACCGGGCCCACCGGTGACACGTGGAAATCGGGGTGTGACAGGTTGGTATCAGAGCCAACGCTGAGTGAATTAAACACTATCCTAATGTGTTTAATCTCAGTTACACAATTGCACATTCCTCGATTTTCGAGTCTAGACAAAGAACTTAGGAAATGTTCGACATTTCGTTTATTTATCTTTATTTTTATTATTTGCTTTGTCTTATATATTTGTTGTGCAACTTGTTTAATTTTTGACAGGACCATCATGCCGCCACGTATGCGAGGACGAGGAGGATTCGCTACATCTCACGACCATGAGGCAGGACCCTCACACAGGCGAGCCCCGTCAGCTATGCACAACACTGCAGCCAATGATCTCTGGGGATCATTCGCCGAGCCGGCTAGACACTCGGTGTCTATGAGCACTTCGCCATCACTACCCCAATCATTTGGGCCCCACTCGGAGAATGGGCCCCATGGTTCCCATGGATCTTATATACCTCTTCATCAGTCGCCTCACCAATACCCAGCACCAGTTTACCAGGGTCTGTATAACCCTGATGCTTTTGTGGATGAGCCAGTGGGTCATAACCCACTAGGACCGGAGGACCACTTTCCTGGTGATCACGAGATGGAAGTTGATGAAGACACGGACCCTTCACTACCACCGTCAGGTACGCCCAACCATCCCATCGAGATATCGGATGGGTCACCATTTAGGGGATCACCCTACAATGGTGTTGACAGCTTTCAAGAGAGGTTTCGGCAGCACGATTGGTATTACACCCCCAGCCGCCACAACTCTCCGATGCTCCAGTCTCACCATGGATCGCCGGTGCACTCGCAGCACCACTCTCAGCAGCAGCAGCTTCAGCATCAGCCGCCTCTGCAGCAGGACCTATCTGAGGCCCTATGGCGCGACGTGATCACTCCGTCGCCACCGCCGCCACCAGTTTTACCTCCTCCGCCTCAGAGGCCAAGGAGGAATGCGCGTATGCCTACGCGCGGAGGGATTCGCTTAGGCACCCCTCCACATGTTGGTAGCAGCCGCTACACGCCTCTTCACGAGGAGTCCGAGACGGGGGAGTCTCCGCATCCCGTATCGGAGGTCACTTCAGTACCGATCCCGCCTCTGCCGCCGCAGAACTATGGAGAGCCGATTCCGGCTTACGCTAGCGCAACCCAGTTTAACCCGTTCGAGCAGGTTTTCCCTCAGGGTTACGATTACACAGGAGACCCTTATTGGCAAGCTGTAAACTACAGCTCGCTCCCACCTAGTGGTCCATTTGGAGACACTTGGGCTGCTGGGCAGTCTACTTTTGGTTACCCTCCGGGTTACCAGCAGCCACAGCCACCGCAGCCGCAGCAGTACCAGCCACCGCCACCGGCGCCTATGATGTCGCCGCCGCAGGTTCAAGAAATCCTACATGGGATTAACAGCATGCGACGTGAGTTGCAACACGAGATGCGAGCTGATCGCCGACGCAACAGTGGCATGTTCAAGAAGGTGTTTGACTTACTCAAGGGTAAGAGTAAGAAGGATCATTGAATCCTTCGATTGTTATCTCATTACTCATGTCCCTGCGTGGACATCTATTTCCGTACTCTACCCCTGCGTGGGTATATTTCCCTTATTCTACCCCTGCGAGGGTATGTTGTTCTGTTAACCCCTGCGTGGGTTTGTTTTGCTTAGTTGTTGTTGTTATTTGTTTAGCCCCTGCGCGGGCATGTTATTCATGTTATTTGAATTAAAGTCCCGTTTAGGGCAAAGATGTACTAGTTACTTTATGTGAAATTTGAAATGGTTAATTTGAATTTCTCATTTTATTTATGTGCATGAATTTAATATTTAAATAATGGAAAATATCAATTTTATTTTGATTTGCCATCTTATAAGAATCTTAGTAAGGTATAACCTAGCTTGAATGCCTTATTAACAGGCCTGGCCATGATGGTAAAACCTGGTTGAAAAGATTCAACTCCCTGTTAACATCTGAAAACATGTTAACATTCCTGGCTAAGCGCGATCTATAGAATCACACAAGCCACCCTTTTTAATAAATTATCTACAGATTTTATCTGTATACAAGTCTATTAATGACTTGATACCTACGGGTTATGACTATGTCATATAGTGACAGTTGTGGTTTATGACTCTCTGTCTAGTAAAGGATTATTTGTTTCATTATACAATTTATAATCCTGTAAAAATCTAAATTTATAATTTAGTAATTGTCCGTAGTGACTAGGCCTATGGTGCCAATATATGTATTTTCATTCCTTGATTGCTAATAAGAGCTTGAATGAAATTTATTAAATTAACTGCTAAGGTTCTTGATACCATGGTTAATAAATCGTCTAGAACGATAATACTGTTAGGTTCTAAATAGACCTTGTCCTTTATTGTAGCTTAAAGCTACAATGGCCAAATCGGAGGAGACCAACAGTCATTCTGGGGAACACTCAGATAATGCAAAGATTCACGTCACTGGTGCAGAGTTACAAGCACTAATAGATAACGCTGTTGCCAAAGCTATGGATAGGCAATTCAGGGAATCTAGCGGTACTCGGAGCAGGACCCAAACAGTAACGCACGTAAAGCCCAAGACTCATTCTGAGGCTCATAGTAAGCCACCTTCTAAAAAGAGTGAGCCGAAGAAGGATGAGGATGATAATCACTCCTCCAACCACAGCAGCATCCCAAAGCAAGAAGTTAAGATGAAGCATGATACGCACAGCAGGTCCTGTACGTACAAGTATTTCGTATCTTGCAAGCCCAGAGATTTCACTGGGGAAAAGGGAGCCGTCGATTGTATGACGTGGATTGATGAGATGGATACTGTGGTTGATATCAGCGGGTGTGCTGATAAGGATGTTGTGAAGTACGCGTCCCAGTCGTTCAAGGGTGACGCGTTAGCATGGTGGAAGTCGCTTCTACAAGCTACTGGAAAGACCGCTCTGTATAGCATGACATGGGATCAGTTTGTAGCACTGATCAAGGAGAACTTCTGCCCGCAGCATGAGGTTGAAAGAATAGAATCGGATTTCGTATCCCTGGTTATGAAAAACCTCGATTGTCAGGCATATCTCACTACGTTCAACACCTTGTCTCGTTTAGTGCCATATCTAGTGACCCCGGAGCCGCGAAGGATTGCTCGATTTATTGGGGGTCTGGCACCGGAGATAAAGGCAAGCGTCAAGGCTTCAAGGCCTACTACATTTAGATCAGTAGCCGATCTATCCCTCTCCCTCACTCAAGATGTGGTCAGATTGAGAGCTATTAAGAGCTCAGAAGAAAACAAAAGGAAACGTGAGGATGACACCTCACGAAGGTCTGAGAAACGACACAGAGGGAGCAACGACCACCAAAAAGGGTCGGGATCTAAGAAAGGAGATCGTCAGTCGGGTGAGAAACCCAAATGCAAGGTTTCTAGGAGGCATCACTTTGGGAGATGCAGGCAGGAGTCTAAGTCCCAGTCTTTCGAGAAACGTTGTGGGATCTGCAAGTCCACAGATCATAAAGCTGTGGATTGCAAGAAAATGAAGGATGCAACTTGTTTCGGTTGCAACGAGAAAGGGCATATCCGGCCAAATTGCCCAAAGAATGCGAGGAAGGCAGATGAAGGAAAGAAGACTAATGCGAGAGTCTTCAGAATGGACGCCAAGGAGGCAGTTCTTGACGACAACGTCATTACAGGTACGTTTCTTGTAAATGATGTTTTTGCTAAAGTCTTATTTGATTCAGGAGCCGATAAGTCGTTTGTAGATGATAAGTTTTGTAAATTGTTGAACCTTCCTGTTAAAACCTTAAGCGTGAAATATGAGGTGGAATTAGCCGATGGAACCATAGAAACCGCCTCGACTGTTCTAGATGGATGTGTTATATCCATTAGGAATCATTCTTTCCCGTTATCCTTGCTTCCCTTTAAGCTAGCTGGATTCGACATAGTGATAGGCATGGATTGGTTGTCGAGTAACCAAGCCCAGATTCTGTGCAACAGAAAGCAAGTAATAGTTAAGACTCCGTCTGGTGAGTCACTTACTATTCAAGGAGACACCCAGCATGGATTGCCGGAGCAAGTGTCCATGCTCAAGGCATCCAGATGCATGCAGAAAGGATGTGTCATTTATATGGCACAAGTTACCATTGATGAGCCGAAGCCGAAGATTGAAGATATTCCTGTTATTTCGGAATATCCTGAGGTTTTCCCTGAAGAGCTACCCGGTCTGCCACCGGATAGGCAAGTAGAGTTTCGGATAGACATCATCCCAGGTGCAGCGCCAGTAGCAAGAGCACCATACAGATTGGCACCAACGGAGATGAAGGAGTTGAGGACGCAGTTGGATGAGCTTTTAGCTAAAGGTTTTATTAGACCTAGCTCGTCTCCTTGGGGAGCGCCAATCTTGTTCGTTAAAAAGAAGGATGGATCGATGCGCCTGTGCATCGATTACCGTGAGCTTAACAAGGTCACTTTCAAGAATCGGTATCTGTTACCCAGGATCGACGATCTGTTCGATCAATTGCAAGGAGCAAGCTATTTCTCCAAGATTGACCTGAGGTCAGGTTATCATCAGTTAAAGGTCAAGGATGAAGACGTACACAAGACCGCGTTTAGGACTCGTTATGGACATTACGAGTTCCTAGTGATGCCGTTTGGGCTCACCAACGCACCAGCCGCGTTCATGGATCTCATGAATCGCGTCTGCAAGCCTTATTTAGATAAGTTCGTCATTGTCTTTATTGACGACATCCTTATCTACTCGAAGAGCCAAGCTGACCATGAGAAACACCTTCGTTGTATTCTCAAACTTCTGCATCAAGAGAAGCTTTATGCCAAATTTTCGAAGTGTGATTTTTGGCTTCGAGAAGTCCAGTTTCTTGGACATGTGGTAAGCGAGCGTGGTATCCAAGTAGATCTCGCTAAAGTAGAAGCAGTCATGAACTGGCAGGAGCCGAAGACTCCTACCGAGATTCGCAGTTTCCTCGGATTGGCAGGATATTATAGGCGATTTATCGAGAACTTTTCGAGAATTGCTGCGCCCCTAACTTCGTTGACTCGTAAGAAGATTAAGTTTGATTGGGGCCCTAAGCAGCAGGAATCCTTCGACATTTTGAAGAAGAAGTTGAGCAATGCGCCAGTGTTGACATTGCCTGATGGAATAGAGGAATTTGTGGTGTATTGTGATGCATCACATACTGGTATGGGCTGTGTACTCATGCAGAAAGGCAAAGTCATTGCCTACGCTTCTCGACAGCTAAAGGTGCACGAGAAGAACTACACCACCCACGATTTGGAATTGGGTGCAGTTGTATTTGCTTTGAAGCTATGGAGACATTACTTGTATGGAACCAAGTGTATAATTTATTCAGATCACAAGAGTCTTCAACACTTGTTCAATCAGAAAGAATTGAACATGCGCCAAAGGCGATGGATGGAAACTTTAAATGATTATGATTGTGAGATAAGATACCATCCAGGCAAGGCTAATGTAGTTGCCGATGCCTTAAGCAGAAAGGAAAGGGTAAAACCAATCAGAATCAATGCCAAGCGCATTGAAATAAGAAATAATTTGAATGAAAGGGTGTTAGCTGCACAGAAGGAAGCTGTGTTGGAAGCTAACTATCCTGCGGAAAAGTTAGGAGTAATTGAGGAGCAGTTGTCCTACGACAAAGATGGAATGCTACGACTAAACGGACGAATATGGGTTCCAGTTTATGGAGGACTTCGGGATGTTATCCTCCAGGAAGCCCACAGCTCTAAATATTCCGTTCATCCTGGAGCTGATAAGATGTACCAGGATTTGAAAGCAAACTACTGGTGGATTGGTTTGAAAAAGTCAGTAGCTGAGCATGTGGCTAAGTGTTTGACTTGTGCGCAAGTCAAGGCCGAGCATCAGAAGCCGTCAGGTTTGCTTCAACAACCTGAAATTCCCAAATGGAAGTGGGAAATGGTGACAATGGATTTCATCACCAAGTTGCCGAAGACGAAAAAGGGAAATGATACCATATGGGTCATAGTAGATAGACTGACTAAGTCAGCTCATTTTCTACCCATCAAGGAGACGTATAGCTCAGATATGTTAGCCCAATTATACGTCGATAAGATTGTAGCGTTACATGGTATACCTATATCTATTATCTCTGATAGAGATACTAGATATACGTCACATTTTTGGAAGAGTTTCCAGCAATCGTTGGGCACTCGTTTGAATTTTAGTACGGCTTATCATCCTCAGACTGATGGTCAGAGTGAGCGTACTATTCAAACCTTGGAAGACATGCTTCGTGCGTGTGCGATCGACTTGGGTGGTAGTTGGGATAAGAACCTACCACTGATTGAATTCTCCTACAACAATAGCTACCATTCCAGCATCAAGGCTGCGCCTTTTGAGGCCTTATACGGTAGAAAGTGTAGATCGCCCATCTGTTGGGCAGAAGTTGGAGAAGTCCAGCTGTCAGGACCAGATATCGTCTTTGAGACGACAGACAAGATCGTTCAGATTCGCGATCGTTTGAAGGCTGCCAGGGATAGGCAGAAAAGTTATGCGGATCCTAAGCGCAAAGATTTTCACTTCGATGTAGGTGATAAAGTGTTGCTTAAGGTATCGCCCTGGAAAGGGGTGATGCGATTTGGAAAGAAAGGCAAGCTAAGCCCGAGATACATAGGACCTTTCGAGATTATCGAACGTATCGGGTCAGTCGCTTACAAGTTAAACTTGCCTGAAGAGCTTAGTGCTATTCATAATGTGTTCCACATCTGTAATTTGAAGAAGTGTTTCGCTGACGATTCACTGGTTATACCGCATACATATATACACATAGACGAAAGTCTGAAATTTGTGGAAAAACCTTTGTCGATTGAGGATCGACAGGTAAAGAAGCTTCGAAGGAAGCACGTGCCTATTGTAAAGGTCAAATGGGATGCCCGTAGAGGTCCCGAATACACGTGGGAAGTGGAATCCACGATGCAAGAGAAATATCCCCATTTGTTTCAGTAAATCTCGGGGACGAGATTTCTTTTAAGGGGGTGAGGATGTAACACCTCGAAAAATTTCGTCCAATAATGTCTTGACACGTGTCATAAGGTTCCGGTATGTGAAAACAAACTTTAGAGGGACTAAAAGTGACAAACAGTGAAAACTATGGAACGTAAGGGTCCAAAGTGTCAACAATGGATAAATAGACTCTATGATAACCCTACATAATGTTTATAACCTTAAACGGGTGGTTCATGGATCATACGACGCGGAAATTGCACAAAAAGTGAGGAATTGCAAACTATAGGGGCCAAAAGTGTCAACATGTTTAATTTATACCTCTGAGTGAACTTTTGGCGGACCCGAAACTTTGAGAAGCTAAAATATACTCACTAGAATATGTGGTTAAAATTTCGTGAAGTTTCGTCAACGTATGAGAAAGTTATGGCCAAAATCGTACTTAAGGGACTAAAAGCGTCAACGTCGAATTTCATGGCTTTTCGGTTGAGCGCAAAGTTATCCGAGGACATTACCATGTTGGTAAATGTCCCAAGGTTCTTAAAAACCAAGTTTGGGGGTTTACGAGTCAAAATAAGCAGCCGAAACATCGTGTGCAAGTTCAGGGACCAAAGCTGTCAAAATTGAAACAAGTTTGGCTGATCAGGGGTCAGGCGACCCGCCTGGACTGACCCAAGCGGGCCGCATGGGGCTGCCAGCGACAGAATTCGCGAATTGGGTTGATTTGAGTCCGAATTTGAGTTGTAACCAGCTGTTTTTCACCTCCAAAAGCCCCAATGAGATGCCATGCATGCCTAGTGACACAGTAACCTCTTCAAGACATCTGATTTCAGCTTTAAATCAGATCAAAGAGCTCATTCTTGGCACTTGCAATTGTAAACAAAAGCTCTCAACTCTCAAGAACTCTCTCAAGCATTTCTGGAGCTAATCTGAACGTCAAGGCAACATCCTAGTGTTCACTAAGCATCTATAGGACCTTTGTAAGCTTCTAATTCAATTTCTAATTCGTTCTTACATCGATGATTAGTAAAAGTCAAACTGTTTGTTCATATACTTTGACTTTCTGATTAAACGAATTTCTCTCAGTCATTTCTCGAATTGAAACCAGATTTATATAGGTATTCATGTTGGAAATAAACCCTCTAAAGGGTATTATCTGAATCCCACTATATGCATGCTAATTGTCGAGTCAAACGTGTTTCTAAAAAGTCAACAGAAGTGATTTTTGAGAAAATTAGCTTAAATGGTAATATAAATAACATGCAATCTGTTTGATCATCATAGATAGCTTTATAATAAATATAAGAATGTGTTTTACCACGATCAACTCGGCAATCTTTAGTATAAATACGAATCGGAACCGAAAGTCTTGTAAAACGACTATTTCGTAGACTATCGATTCGGATCCGTACATGCATGTTTGAGATCTGTATTGGGGAGTATTTGTGACCATTTTTATTTTGGTAAAACTCTCTGGAATTTTTGTTGATTAAGTCTATACATAGCCGATTCATTTGCATGTTTCCGATTATGCTTAAAAGTTGACTATTTTGCCCTTTTTGATATAAAACGTGATTTTTGGAAAAGTGAAAGAGTAGAAATCTTTATTTCTAATATATAAACTTGCACCGAAAATTTCGGATCAGTTGGTGGTCCAGATTTTGAGTTATGGCCATTAGCGTAAAACTATATTATAAAGTTACATAAACGGTCCTTTTCGCGTAAAACCCATTTCTGGCCACATTTTGATACGAAACTTTTTACCAACTGATGTTATATATTATTTTGAGATTTTTGATGATTTTTAATTATTTTTTGGCTGATCGTATCTTAGATCGCTTAGTTATTTCGGGTTATGACGGTTTTGACCATTTAGGCCATAAAATGAGTTTTACACATTCTTTTGACCCGAAACCTTTTCCTACTGATTTTATATGTTAAATAAATTATTCTAAGTATTCTGGAAATATAAAAATCCCAGATTTATTTTGAAAACCCGGAAACGCCTCTAAATCGTATTTTAAGCGTTTTTAGCGCATAGTAAGCGTATTACTCATTTTTAACATATAAGACTTATACCTACTGATGTAAATTGCATATTTTCATATAATAACAGTAAGTATAAGTATATGAACTCAGATTTCCAGTTTTGGCATTTTTAGCCCTTGTGAAATTACTAAAATACCCCTACGGTGCATAGTTTGGTTTTAAATGATAAATTTGATATATGGGTCATACCCTACTGTTATAACATGTTAAATAAAGTATATTTACTGTATAAACCAGACCCGAGACTCAGATTTCTAATTTGACTCTTTTATAATCTTTTAAATGACCAAAATGCCCTTCTAAGGCATAAATTGAGTTTAAAATTATTCCGGGCAATATAGAACATAACTTACTGATGTTATATCATATTTAAAGCATATTATATTAGGAAACTTGCATTTGACTCTTTTGGCTACCCGTAACGCCCTTTTTGCGTTCGGTTCGGTTTACGTAACTAGTTTGCGTAAATTGACCGAAACGGGTCAAACGTTATCATTTTTATCTCAAAATCCAGAATGTATTTAGTATACCCATATTATACAAGTATTCAAACTTGTCGGGTCTAAATCACATTCTATCCGGTCTTTCGCTTAATCGTGCGCTTGTACCGTATCATCCTTAAAACTAACCGGTCAAAGCTTAGGCTTAAATAAAAGACCGTTAGGAATCTAATAGGTTAATTATAAACCTTTGTTCCAGATTAGGAGGCCCAGTAAAAGCTACCACACTTACCGATTGTGTTACATACTTGCTCAGGTAAATACATTTTGACTTATTTTCCCTATACGGGCTTGGGGTACGGTATTTAAAATACCGCTTGATCGGGCGCACAAGTCCTGCACCTTATGGGTGTACAGTCTTGAATAGCTTGTGCGACTCGTTTAAACAGTCTTGTCTTACTTTAGGCTTTGGGGGGTTATTGACCGTGTCCCGGATATCCTTGGCATTATCTTACGAGATGGCCACGACCAGAGCACGGGGTGTAGGCGTACACTCGGCGTGTATAACTCTTTAATGTGGTGTGTCATTTAATATTTAGCCCGGACAGAAGATCCCGGGCCACCAAAGATACGAGTGCATGTAAATCGTTCACAAGTTTATATTGTATAATTATCCCAAGTTAATAAAAATATTTATGCCTTGTGCATTTAAATCAATTTTCACTCATTTTCAAAATGAGTCAGTCGATTTGTATTTACCAGTGTAAACTGACGTATTTTTCCCAAATGGTTAAGTGCAGGTACTATACGAAATAGGCTGGCTGTTTCCTAAGAGCGTCCACTATAGTCTCGCAAGCTCGGACGACAAATATCTGTTGAACTATTTTTATCTTATTTTATTTGATCCGCCTGTGGATCCGTTTCAACTACTTATGATGTTATTATGTCATTTTAAATTAAAGTTGAAATGTATCTATTCTGCTTCCGCTGTGCATTACTATATTGTGTTGTTTGTCTATGACGATGCCAACTACGTCACTGTACCCCACACCGGGCCCACCGGTGACACGTGGAAATCGGGGTGTGACAGGTTGGTATCAGAGCCAACGCTGAGTGAATTAAACACTATCCTAATGTGTTTAATCTCAGTTACACAATTGCACATTCCTCGATTTTCGAGTCTAGACAAAGAACTTAGGAAATGTTCGACATTTCGTTTATTTATCTTTATTTTTATTATTTGCTTTGTCTTATATATTTGTTGTGCAACTTGTTTAATTTTTGACAGGACCATCATGCCGCCACGTATGCGAGGACGAGGAGGATTCGCTACATCTCATGACCATGAGGCAGGACCCTCACACAGGCGAGCCCCGTCAGCTATGCACAACACTGCAGCCAATGATCTCTGGGGATCATTCGCCGAGCCGGCTAGACACTCGGTGTCTATGAGCACTTCGCCATCACTACCCCAATCATTTGGGCCCCACTCGGAGAATGGGCCCCATGGTTCCCATGGATCTTATATACCTCTTCATCAGTCGCCTCACCAATACCCAGCACCAGTTTACCAGGGTCTGTATAACCCTGATGCTTTTGTGGATGAGCCAGTGGGTCATAACCCACTAGGACCGGAGGACCACTTTCCTGGTGATCACGAGATGGAAGTTGATGAAGACACGGACCCTTCACTACCACCGTCAGGTACGCCCAACCATCCCATCGAGATATCGGATGGGTCACCATTTAGGGGATCACCCTACAATGGTGTTGACAGCTTTCAAGAGAGGTTTCGGCAGCACGATTGGTATTACACCCCCAGCCGCCACAACTCTCCGATGCTCCAGTCTCACCATGGATCGCCGGTGCACTCGCAGCACCACTCTCAGCAGCAGCAGCTTCAGCATCAGCCGCCTCTGCAGCAGGACCTATCTGAGGCCCTATGGCGCGACGTGATCACTCCGTCGCCACCGCCGCCACCAGTTTTACCTCCTCCGCCTCAGAGGCCAAGGAGGAATGCGCGTATGTCTACGCGCGGAGGGATTCGCTTAGGCACCCCTCCACATGTTGGTAGCAGCCGCTACACGCCTCTTCACGAGGAGTCCGAGACGGGGGAGTCTCCGCATCCCGTATCGGAGGTCACTTCAGTACCGATCCCGCCTCTGCCGCCGCAGAACTATGGAGAGCCGATTCCGGCTTACGCTAGCGCAGCCCAGTTTAACCCGTTCGAGCAGGTTTTCCCTCAGGGTTACGATTACACAGGAGACCCTTATTGGCAAGCTGTAAACTACAGCTCGCTCCCACCTAGTGGTCCATTTGGAGACACTTGGGCTGCTGGGCAGTCTACATTTGGTTACCCTCTGGGTTACCAGCAGCCACAGCCACCGCAGCCGCAGCAGTACCAGCCACCGCCACCGGCGCCTATGATGTCGCCGCCGCAGGTTCAAGAAATCCTGCATGGGATTAACAGCATGCGACGTGAGTTGCAACACGAGATGCGAGCTGATCGCCGACGCAACAGTGGCATGTTCAAGAAGGTGTTTGACTTACTCAAGGGTAAGAGTAAGAAGGATCATTGAATCCTTCGATTGTTATCTCATTACTCATGTCCCTGCGTGGACATCTATTTCCGTACTCTACCCCTGCGTGGGTATATTTCCCTTATTCTACCCCTGCGAGGGTATGTTGTTCTGTTAACCCCTGCGTGGGTTTGTTTTGCTTAGTTGTTGTTGTTATTTGTTTAGCCCCTGCGCGGGCATGTTATTCATGTTATTTGAATTAAAGTCCCGTTTAGGGCAAAGATGTACTAGTTACTTTATGTGAAATTTGAAATGGTTAATTTGAATTTCTCATTTTATTTATGTGCATGAATTTAATATTTAAATAATGGAAAATATCAATTTTATTTTGATTTGCCATCTTATAAGAATCTTAGTAAGGTATAACCTAGCTTGAATGCCTTATTAACAGGCCTGGCCATGATGGTAAAACCTGGTTGAAAAGATTCAACTCCCTGTTAACATCTGAAAACATGTTAACATTCCTGGCTAAGCGCGATCTATAGAATCACACAAGCCACCCTTTTTAATAAATTATCTACAGATTTTATCTGTATACAAGTCTATTAATGACTTGATACCTACGGGTTATGACTATGTCATATAGTGACAGTTGTGGTTTATGACTCTCTGTCTAGTAAAGGATTATTTGTTTCATTATACAATTTATAATCCTGTAAAAATCTAAATTTATAATTTAGTAATTGTCCGTAGTGACTAGGCCTATGGTGCCAATATATGTATTTTCATTCCTTGATTGCTAATAAGAGCTTGAATGAAATTTATTAAATTAACTGCTAAGGTTCTTGATACCATGGTTAATAAATCGTCTAGAACGATAATACTGTTAGGTTCTAAATAGACCTTGTCCTTTATTGTAGCTTAAAGCTACAATGGCCAAATCGGAGGAGACCAACAGTCATTCTGGGGAACACTCAGATAATGCAAAGATTCACGTCACTGGTGCAGAGTTACAAGCACTAATAGATAACGCTGTTGCCAAAGCTATGGATAGGCAATTCAGGGAATCTAGCGGTACTCGGAGCAGGACCCGAACAGTAACGCACGTAAAGCCCAAGACTCATTCTGAGGCTCATAGTAAGCCACCTTCTAAAAAGAGTGAGCCGAAGAAGGATGAGGATGATAATCACTCCTCCAACCACAGCAGCATCCCAAAGCAAGAAGTTAAGATGAAGCATGATACGCACAGCAGGTCCTGTACGTACAAGTATTTCGTATCTTGCAAGCCCAGAGATTTCACTGGGGAAAAGGGAGCCGTCGATTGTATGACGTGGATTGATGAGATGGATACTGTGGTTGATATCAGCGGGTGTGCTGATAAGGATGTTGTGAAGTACGCGTCCCAGTCGTTCAAGGGTGACGCGTTAGCATGGTGGAAGTCGCTTCTACAAGCTACTGGAAAGACCGCTCTGTATAGCATGACATGGGATCAGTTTGTAGCACTGATCAAGGAGAACTTCTGCCCGCAGCATGAGGTTGAAAGAATAGAATCGGATTTCGTATCCCTGGTTATGAAAAACCTCGATTGTCAGGCATATCTCACTACGTTCAACACCTTGTCTCGTTTAGTGCCATATCTAGTGACCCCGGAGCCGCGAAGGATTGCTCGATTTATTGGGGGTCTGGCACCGGAGATAAAGGCAAGCGTCAAGGCTTCAAGGCCTACTACATTTAGATCAGTAGCCGATCTATCCCTCTCCCTCACTCAAGATGTGGTCAGATTGAGAGCTATTAAGAGCTCAGAAGAAAACAAAAGGAAACGTGAGGATGACACCTCACGAAGGTCTGAGAAACGACACAGAGGGAGCAACGACCACCAAAAAGGGTCGGGATCTAAGAAAGGAGATCGTCAGTCGGGTGAGAAACCCAAATGCAAGGTTTGTAGGAGGCATCACTTTGGGAGATGCAGGCAGGAGTCTAAGTCCCAGTCTTTCGAGAAACGTTGTGGGATCTGCAAGTCCACAGATCATAAAGCTGTGGATTGCAAGAAAATGAAGGATGCAACTTGTTTCGGTTGCAACGAGAAAGGGCATATCCGGCCAAATTGCCCAAAGAATGCGAGGAAGGCAGATGAAGGAAAGAAGACTAATGCGAGAGTCTTCAGAATGGACGCCAAGGAGGCAGTTCTTGACGACAACGTCATTACAGGTACGTTTCTTGTAAATGATGTTTTTGCTAAAGTCTTATTTGATTCAGGAGCCGAGAAGTCGTTTGTAGATGATAAGTTTTGTAAATTGTTGAACCTTCCTGTTAAAACCTTAAGCGTGAAATATGAGGTGGAATTAGCCGATGGAACCATAGAAACCGCCTCGACTGTTCTAGATGGATGTGTTATATCCATTAGGAATCATTCTTTCCCGTTATCCTTGCTTCCCTTTAAGCTAGCTGGATTCGACATAGTGATAGGCATGGATTGGTTGTCGAGTAACCAAGCCCAGATTCTGTGCAACAGAAAGCAAGTAATAGTTAAGACTCCGTCTGGTGAGTCACTTACTATTCAAGGAGACACCCAGCATGGATTGCCGGAGCAAGTGTCCATGCTCAAGGCATCCAGATGCATGCAGAAAGGATGTGTCATTTATATGGCACAAGTTACCATTGATAAGCCGAAGCCGAAGATTGAAGATATTCCTGTTATTTCGGAATATCCTGAGGTTTTCCCTGAAGAGCTACCCGGTCTGCCACCGGATAGGCAAGTAGAGTTTCGGATAGACATCATCCCAGGTGCAGCGCCAGTAGCAAGAGCACCATACAGATTGGCACCAACGGAGATGAAGGAGTTGAGGACGCAGTTGGATGAGCTTTTAGCTAAAGGTTTTATTAGACCTAGCTCGTCTCCTTGGGGAGCGCCAATCTTGTTCGCTAAAAAGAAGGATGGATCGATGCGTCTGTGCATCGATTACCGTGAGCTTAACAAGGTCACTATCAAGAATCGGTATCCGTTACCCAGGATCGACGATCTGTTCGATCAATTGCAAGGAGCAAGCTATTTCTCCAAGATTGACCTGAGGTCAGGTTATCATCAGTTAAAGGTCAAGGATGAAGACGTACACAAGACCGCGTTTAGGACTCGTTATGGACATTACGAGTTCCTAGTGATGCCGTTTGGGCTCACCAACGCACCAGCCGCGTTCATGGATCTCATGAATCGCGTCTGCAAGCCTTATTTAGATAAGTTCGTCATTGTCTTTATTGACGACATCCTTATCTACTCGAAGAGCCAAGCTGACCATGAGAAACACCTTCGTTGTATTTTCAAACTTCTGCATCAAGAGAAGCTTTATGCCAAATTTTCGAAGTGTGATTTTTGGCTTCGAGAAGTCCAGTTTGTTGGACATGTGGTAAGCGAGCGTGGTATCCAAGTAGATCCCGCTAAAGTAGAAGCAGTCATGAACTGGCAGGAGCCGAAGACTCCTACCGAGATTCGCAGTTTCCTCGGATTGGCATGATATTATAGGCGATTTATCGAGAACTTTTCGAGAATTGCTGCGCCCCTAACTTCGTTGACTCGTAAGAAGATTAAGTTTGATTGGGGCCCTAAGCAGCAGGAATCCTTCGACATTTTGAAGAAGAAGTTGAGCAATGCGCCAGTGTTGACATTGCCTGATGGAATAGAGGAATTTGTGGTGTATTGTGATGCATCACATACTGGTATGGGCTGTGTACTCATGCAGAAAGGCAAAGTCATTGCCTACGCTTCTCGACAGCTAAAGGTGCACGAGAAGAACTACACCACCCACGATTTGGAATTGGGTGCAGTTGTATTTGCTTTGATGCTATGGAGACATTACTTGTATGGAACCAAGTGTATAATTTATTCAGATCACAAGAGTCTTCAACACTTGTTCAATCAGAAAGAATTGAACATGCGCCAAAGGCGATGGATGGAAACTTTAAATGATTATGATTGTGAGATAAGATACCATCCAGGCAAGGCTAATGTAGTTGCCGATGCCTTAAGCAGAAAGGAAAGGGTAAAACCAATCAGAATCAATGCCAAGCGCATTGAAATAAGAAATAATTTGAATGAAAGGGTGTTAGCTGCACAGAAGGAAGCTGTGTTGGAAGCTAACTATCCTGCGGAAAAGTTAGGAGTAACTGAGGAGCAGTTGTCCTACGACAAAGATGGAATGCTACGACTAAACGGACGAATATGGGTTCCAGTTTATGGAGGACTTCGGGATGTTATCCTCCAGGAAGCCCACAGCTCTAAATATTCCGTTCATCCTGGAGCTGATAAGATGTACCAGGATTTGAAAGCAAACTACTGGTGGATTGGTTTGAAAAAGTCAGTAGCTGAGCATGTGGCTAAGTGTTTGACTTGTGCGCAAGTCAAGGCCGAGCATCAGAAGCCGTCAGGTTTGCTTCAACAACCTGAAATTCCCAAATGGAAGTGGGAAATGGTGACAATGGATTTCATCACCAAGTTGCCGAAGACGAAAAAGGGAAATGATACCATATGGGTCATAGTAGATAGACTGACTAAGTCAGCTCATTTTCTACCCATCAAGGAGACGTATAGCTCAGATATGTTAGCCCAATTATACGTCGATAAGATTGTAGCGTTACATGGTATACCTATATCTATTATCTCTGATAGAGATACTAGATATACGTCACATTTTTGGAAGAGTTTCCAGCAATCGTTGGGCACTCGTTTGAATTTTAGTACGGCTTATCATCCTCAGACTGATGGTCAGAGTGAGCGTACTATTCAAACCTTGGAAGACATGCTTCGTGCGTGTGCGATCGACTTGGGTGGTAGTTGGGATAAGAACCTACCACTGATTGAATTCTCCTACAACAATAGCTACCATTCCAGCATCAAGGCTGCGCCTTTTGAGGCCTTATACGGTAGAAAGTGTAGATCGCCCATCTGTTGGGCAGAAGTTGGAGAAGTCCAGCTGTCAGGACCAGATATCGTCTTTGAGATGACAGACAAGATCGTTCAGATTCGCGATCATTTGAAGGCTGCCAGGGATAGGCAGAAAAGTTATGCGGATCCTAAGCGCAAAGATTTTCACTTCGATGTAGGTGATAAAGTGTTGCTTAAGGTATCGCCCTGGAAAGGGGTGATGCGATTTGGAAAGAAAGGCAAGCTAAGCCCGAGATACATAGGACCTTTCGAGATTATCGAATGTATCGGGTCAGTCGCTTACAAGTTAAACTTGCCTGAAGAGCTTAGTGCTATTCATAATGTGTTCCACATCTGTAATTTGAAGAAGTGTTTCGCTGACGATTCACTGGTTATACCGCATACAGATATACATATAGACGAAAGTCTGAAATTTATGGAAAAACCTTTGTCGATTGAGGATCGACAGGTAAAGAAGCTTCGAAGGAAGCACGTGCCTATTGTAAAGGTCAAATGGGATGCCCGTAGAGGTCCCGAATACACGTGGGAAGTGGAATCCACGATGCAAGAGAAATATCCCCATTTGTTTCAATAAATCTCGGGGACGAGATTTCTTTTAAGGGGGTGAGGATGTAACACCTCGAAAAATTTCGTCCAATAATGTCTTGACACGTGTCATAAGGTTCCGGTATGTGAAAACAAACTTTAGAGGGACTAAAAGTGACAAACAGTGAAAACTATGGAACGTAAGGGTCCAAAGTGTCAACAATGGATAAATAGACTCTATGATAACCCTACATAATGTTTATAACCTTAAACGGGTGGTTCATGGATCATACGACGCGGAAATTGCACAAAAAGTGAGGAATTGCAAACTATAGGGGCCAAAAGTGTCAACATGTTTAATTTATACCTCTGAGTGAACTTTTGGCAGACCCGAAACTTTGAGAAGCTAAAATATACTCACTAGAATATGTGGTTAAAATTTCGTGAAGTTTCGTCAACGTATGAGAAAGTTATGGCCAAAACCGTACTTAAGGGACTAAAAGCGTCAACGTCGAATTTCATGGCTTTTCGGTTGAGCGCAAAGTTATCCGAGGACATTACCATGTTGGTAAATGTCCCAAGGTTCTTAAAAACCAAGTTTGGGGGTTTACGAGTCAAAATAAGCAGCCGAAACATCGTGTGCAAGTTCAGGGACCAAAGCTGTCAAAATTGAAACAAGTTTGGCTGATCAGGGGTCAGGCGACCCGCCTGGACTGACCCAAGCGGGCCGCATGGGGCTGCCAGCGACAGAATTCGCGAATTGGGTTGATTTGAGTCCGAATTTGAGTTGTAACCAGCTGTTTTTCACCTCCAAAAGCCCCAATGAGATGCCATGCATGCCTAGTGACACAGTAACCTCTTCAAGACATCTGATTTCAGCTTTAAATCAGATCAAAGAGCTCATTCTTGGCACTTGCAATTGTAAACAAAAGCTCTCAACTCTCAAGAACTCTCTCAAGCATTTCTGTAGCTAATCTGAACGTCAAGGCAACATCCTAGTGTTCACTAAGCATCTATAGGACCTTTGTAAGCTTCTAATTCAATCTCTAATTCGTTCTTACATCGATGATTAGTAAAAGTCAAACTGTTTGTTCATATACTTTGACTTTCTGATTAAACGAATTTCTCTCAGTCATTTCTCGAATTGAAACCAGATTTATATAGGTATTCATGTGGGAAATAAACCCTCTAAAGGGTATTATCTGAATCCCACTATATGCATGCTAATTGTTGAGTCAAACGTGTTTCTAAAAAGTCAACAGAAGTGATTTTTGAGAAAAATAGCTTAAATGGTAATATAAATAACATGCAATCTGTTTTATCATCATAGATAGCTTTATAATAAATATAAGAATGTGTTTTACCACGATCAACTCGGCAATCTTTAGTATAAATACGAATCGGAACCGAAAGTCTTGTAAAACGACTATTTCGTAGACTATCGATTCGGATCCGTACATGCATGTTTGAGATCTGTATTGGGGAGTATTTGTGACCATTTTTATTTTGGTAAAACTCTCTGGAATTTTTGTTGATTAAGTCTATACATAGCCGATTCATTTGCATGTTTCCGATTATGCTTAAAAGTTGACTATTTTGCCCTTTTTGATATAAAACGTGATTTTTGGAAAAGTGAAAGAGTAGAAATCTTTATTTCTAATATATAAACTTGCACCGAAAATTTCGGATCAGTTGGTGGTCCAGATTTTGAGTTATGGCCATTAGCGTAAAACTATATTATAAAGTTACATAAACGGTCCTTTTCGCGTAAAACCCATTTCTGGCCACGTTTTGATACGAAACTTTTTACCAACTGATGTTATATATTATTTTGGGATTTTTGATGATTTTTAATTAATTTTTGGCTGATCGTATCTTAGATCGCTTAGTTATTTCGGGTTATGACGGTTTTGACCATTTAGGCCATAAAATGAGTTTTACACATTCTTTTGACCCGAAACCTTTTCCTACTGATTTTATATGTTAAATAAATTATTCTAAGTATTCTGGAAATATAAAAATCCCAGATTTATTTTGAAAACCCGGAAACGCCTCTAAATCGTATTTTAAGCGTTTTTAGCGCATAGTAAGCGTATTACTCATTTTTAACATATAAGACTTATACCTACTGATGTAAATTGCATATTTTCATATAATAACAGTAAGTATAAGTATATGAACTCAGATTTCCAGTTTTGGCATTTTTAGCCCTTGTGAAATTACTAAAATACCCCTACGGTGCATAGTTTGGTTTTAAATGATAAATTTGATATATGGGTCATACCCTACTGTTATAACATGTTAAATAAAGTATATTTACTGTATAAACCAGACCCGAGACTCAGATTTCTAATTTGACTCTTTTATAATCTTTTAAATGACCAAAATGCCCTTCTAAGGCATAAATTGAGTTTAAAATTATTCCGGGCAATATAGAACATAACTTACTGATGTTATATCATATTTAAAGCATATTATATCAGGAAACTTGCATTTGACTCTTTTGGCTACCCGTAACGCCCTTTTTGCGTTCGGTTCGGTTTACGTAACTAGTTTGCGTAAATTGACCGAAACGGGTCAAACGTTATCATTTTTATCTCAAAATCCAGAATGTATTTAGTATACCCATATTATACAAGTATTCAAACTTGTCGGGTCTAAATCACATTCTATCCGGTCTTTCGCTTAATCGTGCGCTTGTACCGTATCATCCTTAAAACTAACCGGTCAAAGCTTAGGCTTAAATAAAAGACCGTTAGGAATCTAATAGGTTAATTATAAACCTTTGTTTCAGATTAGGAGGCCCAGTAAAAGCTACCACACTTACCGATTGTGTTACATACTTGCTCAGGTAAATACATTTTGACTTATTTTCCCTATACAGGCTTGGGGTACGGTATTTAAAATACCGCTTGATCGGGCGCACAAGTCCTGCACCTTATGGGTGTACAGTCTTGAATAGCTTGTGCGACTCGTTTAAACAGTCTTGTCTTACTTTAGGCTTTGGGGGGTTATTGACCGTGTCCCGGATATCCTTGGCATTATCTTACGAGATGGCCACGACCAGAGCACGGGGTGTAGGCGTACACTCGGCGTGTATAACTCTTTAATGAGGTGTGTCATTTAATCTTTAGCCCGGACAGAAGATCCCGGGCCACCAAAGATACGAGTGCATGTAAATCGTTCACAAGTTTATATTGTATAATTATCCCAAGTTAATAAAAATATTTATGCCTTGTGCATTTAAATCAATTTTCAATCATTTTCAAAATGAGTCAGTCGATTTGTATTTACCAGTGTAAACTGACGTATTTTTCCCAAAAGGTTAAGTGCAGGTACTATACGAAATAGGCTGGCTGTTTCCTAAGAGCGTCCACTATAGTCTCGCAAGCTCGGACGACAAATATCTGTTGAACTATTTTTATCTTATTTTATTTGATCCGCCTGTGGATCCGTTTCAACTACTTATGATGTTATTATGTCATTTTAAATTAAAGTTGAAATGTATCTATTCTGCTTCCGCTGTGCATTACTATATTGTGTTGTTTGTCTATGACGATGCCAACTACGTCACTGTACCCCACACCGGGCCCACCGGTGACACGTGGAAATCGGGGTGTGACATGTAAACCAAATACTCAGGATGAGCATTTTCAGAAACAAAGAAGATGGTTCTTTGATACTATCTTAAGAGAAGTACATTGAGAAAGTGTTAGAGAGATTCAGCCTTAAAGATGCCAAGATCAGAAGCACACCTTTGGGAAGTCACTTTAAGCTTTCTAAAGTTCTGTCACCCAGATCAGATGAAGACAAAGCAGAAATGGATAAAGTTCTGTATGCATCTGCAGTTGGCAGCCTCATGTATGTAATGGTATGCACGAGACCAGATATTGCTCATGCAGTGGGAGTTGTTAGTCGGTTTATGTCCAATCCGGGAAGAGAACATTGGGAAGCAGTTAAATAGCGGCTAAGATATTTAAAGGGAACTTCAAAAGTAGCATTACAGTTTAAAGGGAAAGAGGTTATTCTGAAGGGTTTTGCAGATGCGGACCTTGGTGGGTGTAAAGAGTCATTCAAAAGCACCACGGGATATGTCTTTACAGTGGGAGGCACTGCTGTAAGTTGTTGCCCTATCAACCACAGAAGCGGAGTATATGGCAGTTTCTGAAGCAAGCAAAGAGCTTATTTAGTTGAAGTCAAAGAGCTTGGCAAGGAACAAGTTGATTATGCACTTTTCTGTGATAATCAAAGTGCAATACACCTTGCAAAGAACCATGTCTTCCATTCGAAGACGTAACATATACAGTTGAGATATCACTTTATCAGAGATGAAGTTAGTGATGGCACTCTGAAGTTAAAGAAGATCAAAGGAACTGAGAATCCAGTTGATATGTTGACTAAGGTTGTCACCTTAGAGAAGTTGAAGCTTTGCATAGCTTCAACTGGCCTTCAGGTTAACTGATGAGAAGGCCACCCACAACTAGTAAAGATGAAGAGGTTACAGAGGTACTTATGAATATGAAGTTGCATGGAGTGCAGTTTGAAGTCGTCAAAGCCTCCAAGTGGGAGATTATTGGGTTGTGGAGGATTTGACTAGAGTGTGCCAAAGCTACTAATGATAACCCAGATGACCAAGTTAACTTGTCTGGGTTATGCCTCAGAAGCAACTGATAACCCATATGACCAGATAACTCATCTAGGTTATGCCTTAGCTACAACTGATAACCCAGATGCCCAAGTAACTCGTCTGGGTTGTGGCAACAGATAACCCAGATGTGGGTTGTGAAGTTTTAACCAGAGCAGCGGTTTTATTTGTCACTGTAGCTTAAATTCAATAACCCTAATTGTATCCCCTATAAATACTTCTCATTCATGTACTGTAACTTTTTGAGCACCTAATACAAAGAGCAAGCTAGTTGTGGAGAGTTGACGTAGATCAAGCTTGAACGATCCACTATAAATCCTATGTTCTTGTTCTTGTGATTTAGAGTGTGTGTGTGTGTGTTTGTTCTTGTTGATTGTGTGTTATATCCCTAACAATTTTATTAATAAAGCATACTTATTATCCATTGCATAATCATTGTGTCAACATTTGCAAACACCATTGCAATTCGTATCCTTATGATACTAAAAGTTTAATTTAATGTTGGATATAAATTTATAACTACATCATAATATACCCCAATAAGCATAAAAATCTAAAGCGGGTTAATATACAATGATTGATCCACTAAAGCATATCGACGCTCGACACATACCTTGAAAAACATTTATTTAAAGATCATTAGTGAATGATAAGTGAGTTTACAAAGTTTAACACTATGTTAGCATCTCAAAATAAAGTTTATGGACTCAAATCCCAAAACTAAGTTCCCAATCAAAATCCTATGGTTCGTACTGTAACAATTCACTTTTCACCCATTTTGTAATGTTATGGATGCTCATAGAAATCTTTTGAGATGCGACCATAAATGTACAATTTCAAACAGCAATTCTATGATTTTTATATAAAAGCTTTTTGACACTAGTTACAGAAGCATCTTCAAAAGGCCATTTTTATCCAAAATGAATTCTCTATGAATACACACATGCTATACCATCACAAACCAATATTTATACAAACTATGTATTGCTATACATCATATGCAACTATAACCAAACGGGTCAAAAGATTTATTTGGTTTAACACTCGTTTATAACCACCCATACATTCACAATGAACACCTTATAGGATTTTATGACCTAAACCTTAAGAAATTTTATGATCTCGCTATTAAACCAAATTACAATAGTTAGCCACCATGTATATTCAAGTTTTTTGCTCTTTTTTCCGCAATGATTGTCTTTAAATTTTCACCCACCATAACATATCAATAATTTCACCAAACCCTTCTACTTACAAGCGTTTTATCTATATATATCTATTATCTATTATATATAATAAATGAAAGTGATTTGGGCCACATGTCACTTGATTAGGTCATCCTCAATTCACTTTTCCCGCCCAACAGTACCACTCCTTCTTTTCTTTTATCTTTCTTCGTTCAAGAAATTCACTTTTTCACAAACCCTTTTCATCTGCTTCAATCTTCTCCTTCACGCTTGCAGGATTTAACAACAATTCACCTTCTCAATCACCATATGTTCTCAGATCTTCCCTAATTACATCCTCTAGGGTTACTTCACAGGTTACAACACTTTCAATTTCATCATAATTTGATTTTAATTCACGATTAGTTTCAGAAATTATGTTGTCATGTGGTTTGATTTTTCTCCTTTCACACTTGCAGGATCCCCTTTATGATGTTCATCTCTTAGATGTTTTCTTACATCTACGTCCCATTTTTATCCTTTTGTGATGGATATGGAGTCGGATATTTCTACATCTCTCTCCTTCACACGGCAAGTAAACCCTAACTTGCATCCTCTTCGTGCATTACGATTTTGATTTCATTCAGTATAACACACATATTTAACGATATATTGCTTGAATCGTTGTATTGATTTTGGATTTGTTTTTCTAAATGTGAAACTCTAATTTGTGGATTTTCTAAAAAACAAATCTGAAACCCTAAGATTTTGGGGTTTGATATTCAGATTAGTTTATGATATACATGAGTGATATTTAGATTTATGTTTGTTTATTTAGTTCTTATCACATGGGTTTTGTTCAGGCGGTAGAAAAAATGCGGATATATCTTTTCCTAGCGGTTACAAAGTTGTTGATTAAAATTTTTGAGTTGTACAAGAAGTACGACAACCACTGCCAAAATTTGGTGAATGGGATGTGAATGACCCTGCATCGGCTGAGGGGTTTACGGTAATTTTTAACAAGGCAAGGAACGAGAAAAAGACAGGTGGCGGTACTTCGGATTCACCACCCAAAACTGACTCCACACAGAGTGCAGCAGCTAATATTGGAAAGCCTCAATCTGTAAGCCAGCCCTAATAAAGTTATTCAATATTCTTTTACTTTATGAATTAATATAGTTTTAATGAAACTAATACTCCTTATTGTGCAGAAGAAATGGTTCTGCTTCAAGGCATAGGCATGAATATACATTTTATACATATATGTGTGTATAACAGAATATCAAAACCATATATAGATATTTGTATATGTAAGTATATTCCAGAAGGCTGGATCTTTAGTGCTGCCGTGCAGGGTCTTGCTTAAGTTTCAGTGTTTTATAATGATATCCTGAACCCAACAATGAGGTATCCATATCGCATCTTTTTTTCTTTTTTTGGTCGAGAATGTGGTTTTGTGAACTGGTTTATCATTTGATTCAATGCAAAATACTTTATGTTTGGATTTTGTTTATTATGACAACTGAACCGCCAATTTCATACATTGCATATAAATTTTGAACTTTGAACTCATATGTTACGTATTGGTTGTGACCAATGATGAAGAACTTGCTTGATGCTCCATTGATCTCCAAAATACGAAGGTTAGCACTTGTCACAGTTATCTTGATCCCTTTTACATATTAAAAAAATAATTGTATTGTTCTCATGTACTGTGTAGGAGGATCTCGAAAAATCGTTAGCGAAAGCTTCTGTTCAACAAAGACAACTGAATCCCGCCCTTAGGGTGGGTGATCTTGAGGTATCGTTCAACTATTATGATAAATGCTAGAAAAACTTTATAAGAAAAACAGGATAGCCGTAAGTTTGGGTTTTTCGGGTTCGGGTTTTACGGGTATTCTTTAATTTGGGTTTGGGTTTTTGGAGTACTCTCTTATTCGGGTTCGTGTGGCTTCGAATTCGGGTCGGGTTTCCAAATTTGGATAAGAAAGTATAGGCCTTTGTTTCAGTATTTTTATCATTGATTGATTTGGTTATTAGATTTTTTTTCCTGTTAAAAATATCATGGATTGGTATTTTCCTTTTTTTTTAATGTACATCCCTTAAATTCTTTGTTTTATGAATTATGTGTTCATGTAAATGGTGAAGTTGACGATAGGAATCTATTATCAAACTTTATAATAAATCTGATGTATATCATGGTGTTTGTAATGTATGCTTACAGGTTTCAAATCCATTAGGCTTTACACTCAACTATTCTTCAACTAAGAGAGAGGTACGTACATGGTTCGCAAGCATTTGAACATTTGTTTTGGTGATTAAATAAGATGTTATTTTATGCGATTGTGATTTCGAATTTGTCTCTATATTCTATAAGCTTCGTTACGATTTGGGTGGCATGGTGTGGTATATGTTATTGATTTGAGTCTCATTTGCATTGTTTCTCTAATAAAAAAATGTAAATACAACTTTGATTAAAAAAGGTAAAGATTTTAATGAATGAATATAAACCCATAATCTAAATGGTGATTATGTTTTGAAGGTTTTAAATTTTAATGAATGAATGTAAACCCATAATTTAAAATACCGATCGGGTTGGTGGGTTGACCTGTTTAACCCATTTATATTATATTATATTTTTTTTACAATATGTTTTTTGTCATAAAATAAATTGACAGTTTATTTTACGCCATAATTATAACTTAAAATGAGAAATTGACATAGGATTTTATAACTTCAATGTATAAATTTTAATTTCAATATGTTAATTTGCTGGAAAAATTAATATATTGTAAAAGTACGGGTTGAACGGATTGTGTTCGAGTCGACCTACAATGATAAGAAACCGTTACTGACGGTTTGAGCCAAAAACTGTCAAACAGTGTTTTGAAACCACTGTTAGGACAGTGTTTGAAACCAATGTTTGGTTAAACAGTGTTTCGAAACGACTGTTGGGTTAAACAGTGTTTCGAAACGACTGTTAGGTTAAACAGTGGTTTCAAAACACTGTTGGGAAAGTTGACCCATTGCATCCTGATTTAGTTAAGTAAAAGTGACCCGATAAGTTAACCATTTAAGGTTCGGGTTGGTCTAGTTTGGTTTTTCCGGGTTCGGGTTTTACAGGTATTCTTTAATTTGGGTTTTCTAGTGAAACCACTATTGGGTTAAAACAGTGGTTGAAACCACTGTTGGGTTAAAACAGTGAGTTAAACCACTGTTTGGTTAAAAAAAGTGGTGGAAACCATTGTTCGGTTAAAACAGTGGTTGAAACCATTGTTGGGTTAAAACAGTGAGTTAAACCACTGTTGGGTTAAAAAAAAGTGGTTGAAACCACTATTGGGTTAAAATAGTGGTTGAAACCACTGTTGGGTTAAAACAGTGAGTTAAACCACTATTGATTTACAACAGTTGTTGAAACTATTGTTGAGTTACAACAGTGGTTGAAACTATTTTAAAGCGAAGAGGCTTCAGCGGATGAAATCTGGCACTGTGAACGATGCTGCATTTTTGTCTAACCTAATGATTCGAAGTGTAGGAGATGCATTAAGAGGTTCTGCATCTTCGAGTAATGGATTATTCAACAATCTGGATTCATGTGGGCGAGATAATACGTCAAAACCCACAGTTAAAAAGTTCGATTTAAACGATCTTGATTGGACAGATAAGGTTTCAGAGTGCCCTGTATACTTTCCAAGTAAAGAAGAGTTTGAGGATCCTTTGGTTTATTCTCCAAAGATAGCTTCAGAAGCTTCAAGATTTGGTAATACTTCCTCAATTCTTTTATAAAGATTAGAGGATTATCTCTAATTAAACATTTTCCCCTTGAAAATTTGTACTTTCATGTATATGCAAGATTGTTTCGCCTTTGAGTGCTTCAGTTTCTGCTGGTACAAATTTTGACAAGAGAGAAAGTTGGTTTTAAGTTTACTACACGAGTGCAGTCTCTTCGTCTTGCTGAGTGGAATACTGATGATAAAGTCACCTTCTTCATGAGTGGAAGGTGGGTATATATTTGCGGTCTATCCCATTTTGATTGGTAACTATATATTTGCGGTCTAGCGAGTTACAATATTGTCAAACAGCCAAAACGTTTGATTTGGTCCTGGTCTACTTTATTTTTGGTTTGTTCCAAGGGTTTAATTTCTTGATTTGGTTATGGCTATTTTTTATTGATTTTATAAATTAACTGTTTCATTTGTTTTAATTTAGCTTTTCATGTTTGCAAATAAAAAAAAATGAAAAAGGTGAGCCTTCAAAGCTCACATGGACAGCTTTGAATATAAGTTTGTGGATTGTTAATATAGGTACGCGTTGTCGCGAGCTTAAGGTTAGTTAATTGCACTTTTCAATTTTTCTTATGATCAGTCAAATATCGCTAATGTCAATGGTTTTAATGTTAGTGTGCATCAATCTATTGAGGTTTTACATGCTGGTATAAAAAAAAATTTAAAAGGAAATGGTCAAACCTTGCCAGAATGGTTTCAGGTTCGTATCTAGATGTAAATAGTTGCTTTAGTCTAACAACATGTTTTTGTATGTTAGAGAGATCATGTGAGCATCCATTTAGCTTATGCCAGAAGATCCTTCGGCTGGAATCCCAAACAAAGTGCCACTGGAGCATAGAGCTATTTCTTTTTGGCAGTTCAATTAGCTCCATCTGTGGTGTTGGGAACTAGGACGCGAACCATATTCCGATTGCTTGCCAGTTTGCCAATTCTATTTGGAGTCAGATTTGCCTTTGGATTTAAATCCCCCCCTTCAAGCTGAACATATAGGTGAGGTATGTGCTTTAATACTTTAATGAATGGAGTTGCTCTACAAATAGAAAAAAGATCATTCTGGTCATAGTTTATACTTGCTTTTGGTTTTGTGTCTTCCGGAAATGAGAGTCCAAATGAGAGTCCTTAATGGGAATTTGGTGTCAACTTGAAAGGTGTGGAGGATATTAGGACTCAACATTGATAGTCGGTTATAGCAGCAGTGGATGTTTCTTTACGGCTATCGTTGATATTTTGGTATAAAATCGATTGTTAGGATCATAGTTATAGTTTCTTTTAATTTCTATTCTTTGGGCTAATTGATTGTAGTTTTCTTAATCTTTAGAGTTTGAAATTGAGATCGAAGAGTTTGAATGAAATGCCTTAGGATTCGACTGTGAAAGGTAATGAGTCGACTGAGGCGAAAACGAAGTTTGCTATGTTGTATAGTTATGGGGATATGGGGGAGAAGTTAAGGATATTGAAGCCAGCGAATAAGAAGGTTAGGTTTTCTTTGGAGGAGTTAAATAGCAGGCTACAAATGGGGGAAAAGGAGGTAGCCGTTAGGGGATTTGGGTCATTAAGGGAGAGCCTTATAAAGTTGCACACTAGAGACCAAGAAAAAAAGAAACCAGGTTTGTCCAGGCTTAAATCTATTTTTTTCTTCTAAATTTCTATATTTTTTAATACTGACATTTGTTGTCAGGTTGTAGACACGTTTGGATGTGGTCTGACAATTTGTGTTGTTTCTTGGTAAATAAATTCTCATCATCTCTAAGCAAAAATTGTTTCCATGATGACTTTTGGTGCTTCTTAACCTGTTTGACCCGCATGTATTTTAGCTATATTTTTTTTAATTTGATTACTTTGACCTGTTTGAGATAAAAACACAACCCCTTCATAAATAAACGGGTCAATGCATTGAACAATAATTTCTGAATTTACAGGTGATCTCCGGTGACTCGAGTTGATATCAAGTTGTTCTTGATAGTGTGGACACTAAGCTTCAAAGAGATCTATCTGATAATATTTGTTCTTTGGTAACAAGTCAAAAATGCCATTTTAAATACTTGGAAGAACAGGAGTCAACAAAGTCTGATAATTCTCTCTAATCCTTAATTGAGGAAGAGACTGCAAACCATTTTTTCGCTTCTTGCTTAATGGCGAAAAGCGTGTGGTGGGAGTTTTTAATTGGATCAGAGTGTCGATGCCTCAGAACATGAACAAGCTGGTATACATTTTAAGTGTTTTGTGGACAGTGTCAGGAGCAAAAAAATGTAAGAAGCTGGTCTATACGGTGGCTATGGCGTCGGTGTGGAGACTTTGGAAGGCAAGGAATTTAAAGGTATACGAAAACAAGTTTTTGCACATCTGGGAAGTCGTGGAGCTGACTAAAGAGGACGCCTTTGTTTGGATATGCAATAGAACCAAGCTCCCAACGTCGAAGTAGGATAATTGGCTACAATTGGATGTCATAGAACTGTTGTAATAGGCTGTGTTTTTTGCTCTTTTTGTTTTGTTTGTTATACTCGAGTGGGGTTCTTGGATTGTATCTTCCGAGCTCCTCCTTCCTGGGAAGATTCTTTTTTCTCTGTATAGATATAGATTGTAGGCCTTAAAAATCCAAAAGACATTGTATTAGTAGTTTAGTACTCCTTATTATGTTATTAAGGTATCAAAACGTTCATCAAGTACTTAATGTACCACTTCCATATATTTTTGCCACCTCCTCATATAATGTTTGGAAATTCCTCCGTTAATTGTTGGCGGGATAAATAAAAATTCGAGACAACAGTTCCAATTCAATCATGTGATAGTCTTTTGTATTTTTTTTTCTTATTCGATGCTGGTACTTTTTTCTTCATTTGATGTAAAATGTAATTCATTTAGTGTTTTGATAACCAAGTATCTTAAAATTCATAAGATGTATCACCTATGTTACCATTCCAATATATTTTTAGCATAAGTTTAAGCTATACTAAAAGCGATTTGTTATCTAACCTTTTTTGAAATAAATACATTCCGAATTTTCTTAATGTCACTTTATTTGCATTTATTTTATTTACACACTGTGGGGAAGGTTCATTGGGGAACACTAAAAAAGTGGGGAACGAGAAACACTTATTAAAATTCAACTTTATATGTTAAAAATCAATTCTTTCAAATTTTTTTCGACGCTTTTCTTAACTATATTTTCACTTTGTCAATAAGTAATTTATGTAATGTGTTACTTTTGTATTTATATTTATACACATTGTGATCATGTAAATTAAATTTTCCTACCCGGGAAGTTTCCGGGTTATAACCTAGTTGTTTGTGTATAACATATAACTTAAATAAGACATGTTTCACCAATTGCCTTAAAGTGTGTAGTTAGGTGTTGAGGTGTTTTACTGTTTTAATTTCTTTTAACACAAAATTGTGCAATCTTCTAGCAATATTTTATATTACTATTTGCACACGTCAACGAACTAAATTATGTTTAGAACATGGTCACAAAAGTCGTTAGGCGCTCTTTAATCGGAGGTACTCGGCCTAGCTAGATGGAGAGTACCTGACCTTGGCAGCCTACCTTGTAGCAATTGCTTGTGGAGTACTCGACCTCCTGGACATTGTTTTACAACATTGGTTTAGAATAATGTATTTTCTTGTGTTGTAAACTATACAGATTGCTGATCCGTGGTAACGAAACAAACTGAACTGACACCAATTGAACAAATTTAGTATTGATAAGGTTATTATCAAAACTAGTTTCAATATATGTTTTTATGGTTTCAGTTGATGTAACATATATTATTTCTTTTCAGTTATGATATTTTATAAAATTCTAAATATATCGTTCTGAGGAGGTATAGAACTTACAAGCCCTTTGGTAAGTATTAATATTTTATTTATTAATAAATAGATAACAATTAAACAAGAAAAAAATTAATTTGTGTGAAGTTACTTTACATGTGAACAAAACTTAATTACATGTGAACAAACAAAATCTCATGCTTCCATTTTTTTCTTAAAATAATGCAGCATTTACCTAAAGTTTTTATTTACATCCATTAATATCAATAAAACAATACTCGTTTTCTTTTGAATTTTAAATTTGCTTTTTTAGAATACACACTTTTTTTTTCTTTCTAATTCTAGTTTTAAACTATATCGATTTGTTCGTCAAGGAGATTAAATCTCCTCCAATGAAAAGACAAAGCCTTAACTAATACTACCACTAAGCCGAGACTCTTTGTAAAATAATTTCTTGTAAATTTTTGAATAAGTTAAAAAAATAATGATTCCTATAAAATTTTTTTTAACGGAAAACACAAAATATGCAAACACGAATGGTAAAGCCAGTAAAAGAGAATGAACTCAAATTTAAGTTGTGTCATTTAACTCTCAACAGTCATTTAATACAACATAGTTTGAGCTTAAGTACAGTTTTTGAATTTTGTCAAGCAGTATGTCCAAACTTTTTTTTTTAACGGCTAACGAATCCTTCAAATGGGTTACTGGTGAAATTCATCACATCGGGATACACTCGCCTCCGAACTGAGGAAAACCCTCACCTAGGGCCGAATCCTGTGAACACTCGCCCGAAGGCACGACAGTGCAATGAGGTAAAACCCGTTCATTTCAAGGATCGAACTAGCGATCTCCACCTATTTGCCTAGTCTTCAATCATCACCAAGTGTCGCGGAAAATAATGAGAAGAATAGAAATCGAACTTGGATCCCTTAGAATACCAAATCTCTCTCTTACCACTCATCATCACCTAATTGTCACTATGTCCAAACTAAAGTATGAAACTGACTCATGAATAATGTTTCTGACTCATGAATAATGTTTTTGACTTTTGTCAAGCACTATGTCCAAACTAAAGTATTAAACTGACTCATGAATAATATTTCAAGCTCGAGTAGCTCGTTTATTAATTATTCATATAATTGTGTGTGTATATACGATGATATATATTAATTTGTTACTTTTATCAAAACTATATAATGATATTCATTAAATTAAAATATGCCATATATGTAATAACTCGTTTAAACGAGTCTCTTCATGTTTTTTTTTTTTTTTTTGAACGGCAAATTTGGATCACTGACGACCACTGGAGTATCATCGTGCCACCAGCAGAACCACCCGATCATATCCATCTCCACTAGGCAATAATGCCTATACACCAATTCAGGAGGAAACCCAATAAATCTGGGAAAAACCCCCTTTGTGAGAATCGAACCCATGACCTAATGGTCATAAGCCTTATCCCACCACCAAGATACCACTAGGCTATAATGCCATGGGTCGAGTCTCTTCATGTTAGTTTTATGATGCTCAAACTCAAGCTTATTTCTGAAATAAACTCCAATTTAAACTCGAGGTCGTTTAAGCTGCTCAGATTTAAGCTTTTAGAAAACCGATCTCGAGTATCTTATAAACATCTCAACTCATTCAACAAAGTTTAACCAAATGCATTTTCGTCTCTAATAAAATATAAACTTAAATCACATATTAGTTATTTTCATTTCCTATAAAGAAAGGTTCTATGATATCTTTTTGATATCTTCTAGTAATAATGTCACAAATAGAGAGTATTTCTAGAGCGTGAAAGTTCACACACAGTTAGTTATGGCGTTAAAGCTTTGAACCAACGTAGCAGAAGCAGACACGCTCTTCGTTTACTTCAGTTCATTGTCTCTGTAGGTATGTACACATACGAAATTCACGTCTAAATCTGTTTCACTGTTTGTTTAAATTAATGTATGTATATAACTATATATATATGTGTGTGTGTGTTTGTGTTTGTGTCGATGCAAATTGTTCAAAAAATAGGTTTAGATTTTACTTATCTGTAAAAAGTTGGTGATTGTATGTATACATTCAGTATAGTCTGTAATTATTATTCTTAGTAATGTTCTAAAGAATCCAACATGTTTTACTTTCCTTACTTGTAGAGTAAAATCGGGCTTGAACGAAGACAATAAAATGATAAAATCAAATGCAAGATTGAAAGTTTTTCATGCCCTCATCCTACTATTCTTCTGTTTCGTGCACTTGTGTTTTTCCGATGACACATCATCATTGATGGCGCTTAGAAACTCGCTTCTCGAAAGAAAAGACGTTTCCACTTGGTTTGGTTCAACGATGCGTCCATGTAACTGGACTGGCATAATGCGTGAGAGTTTCGTAGTTCACCAAATTTCGCTATCGTGTACATCATCGCCTCTAAGTCTTCCATTCCCCGAGAGTCTAAAAGAGTTCAAATCTTTAAAGCATCTTAGTGTTAGACATTGTGGCTTTAATGGCCGTATATACTCAGATTTTTGGACTCTAGAACACTTGGAAACACTTGACCTGAGTGATAACAGGTTGTCAGGGTTGTTGCCTCTAGCAATTTCAAATCTGAAGAAGCTCAAAGTTTTTGTACTTAATAGTAATAACTTTTCAGGAAATTTACCACCGACGATCGTGTTGGATTAAAACCTCGACCACTCTCTTGAATATAGAAGGTTGTATTTACTGTTTGTAACTTAAATATATGAAAGAGAAATGGGTATGAATTTGCAGAGAAGAACAGTGAACAAGAAAACAAGTTACTTTATTCAATGACTCCACATGCCTTAAATAGGCAATCACATGCAACACTCAACGTAAACAATAGAAGACTTATTCAAAAGTTACCACTAGACTCTCCCTAATAAAACACACGACTAAAATTAACTCTTGTTCACTTGACCCATAAAGACACCTGCTGACCCGTTTCATGACCCGCACTCGTCGACCCATCAAGATTATCTAACATTCACCCCATAATCTTGATGTCGACCCGTTTCTTCAGAGTAGTGTCGGTTCATCTTCGTCTCGAATCAAATTCACCTCTTCTTCTTTTGTTTCCTTCTTAGGGCACTCGCTCGCATAATGTCCGTATTCTTGACAATTATAGCATTTGATGTTTCGCTTGTCTCTATACCAACCTTGATCCTTTCGATCTTCATTGCTTTGGAACCGACCACCTCGACCTCTACCATAACCGCGACCTCTACCTTGACCACGGCCACATCCTTGTCCGGGTTGATCAAAATCACCCCGTCTAGTTCTTTCCTCCCAATCTTCCTTTGTAAGCAATAATTGGCCTTGATCATTTTCTTCGTCATCATGGGATTTAAGCCTTTCTTCGTACGTCTTCAATCGCCCAACCGCCTCTTCAAACGGCATCGTATCGACATCCGAGTACTGCTCAATAGACGCCACGATCTGCGTATATTTCTTAGGAACGAAATTTAACAACTTTCTTACCATAGTTGCGTCTTCAAGAGTTGATCCTAAGAAATATATGCAGATCGTGGCGTCTATTGAGCAGTACTCCGATGTCGATACGATGCCGTTTGAAGAGGCGGTTGGGCGATTGAAGACGTACGAAGAAAGGCTTAAATCCCATGATGACGAAGAAAATGATCAAGGCCAATTATTGCTTACAAAGGAAGATTGGGAGGAAAGAACTAGACGGGGTGATTTTGATCAACCCGGACAAGGACGTGGCCGTGGTCAAGGTAGAGGTCGCGGTTATGGTAGAGGTCGAGGTGGTCGGTTCCAAAGCAATGAAGATCGAAAGGATCAAGGTTGGTATAGAGACAAGCGAAACATCAAATGCTATAATTGTCAAGAATACAGACATTATGCGAGCGAGTGCCCTAAGAAGGAAACAAAAGAAGAAGAGGTGAATTTGATTCTAGACGAAGATGAACCGACACTACTCTGAAGAAACGGGTCGACATCAAGATTCACCTCTTTTTCTTTTTTCCTCTTCTTTGCAATACTACATACATTCGTAAGTTTGAGTGTATAGCTAGTGTGTTGAGAGGCCTGTAACCAACAGATCGGGCAGCTCAAGGAACTGACTGAACTCTCCGTTTATTCAAATTCATTTTCGGGCAGTCTTCCATGTCAGATTGGTAACCTAGAGAAGCTACAGTCTCTTGATCTCGGTCTCAATTTATTCTCTGGATCTCTTCCTTCAGAAATTGGGAATTTGAAGATGCTTTTGGTTCTTGATCTCTCTACTAATTCGTTCACGGGCCGTATACCGGAAACCATTGGTGCTCTTACAAATGTCCAAGTTTTCAACCTCCAGAATTGCAAGTTTACCGGAAACATCCCCGCTGAGATTACAAAAATGACTAGCTTAACCGCATTGAACATAGCACATAACTCTTTCGATGGTGGATTGCCTTTTAGCTTTGATGAGCTGGCAAACCTTGCGTACTTTTTTGCCCAAAGTGCAGGACTAAGCGGGCCAATCCCGTCATCAATGGGAAACTGCAAGAAGTTGAGGGTTCTAAATCTTTCCTTCAACATATTATCCGGCCCGTTACCTGATAGTCTTGCTAATCTTGAATCAATAAACTCGCTTCTTCTTACTTCAAACCGTCTGTCTGGCCGGTTACGAGAGTGGTTTTCCAACTGGAAATGTGTAGTATCCACATCGTTGTCAGATAACCTCTTTACCGGACCTCTGCTACCGCTCAACATCCCATCCCTGACGATACTTGAACTCGATTCCAACAAGCTTTCTGGTGAATTGCCACCTGGAATTTGGGAAAACAATGCATTACAGATGTTATCTTTATCTAAAAATGAGCTCAATGGCACCTTAGGCAGCAGTTTCAAGAATTGTTCTATTCTTACGGATCTGGGGTTATCTGGAAACAACTTCTATGGTGAAATACCTGCTTACTTAGGAGAACTTCCACTGGTAACATTGAAGCTGTCGAAAAATCAGTTTTCCGGAACAATTCCAACCGAGCTATGGGAGTCTAAAACCCTGATGGAGATCTTTCTCAGTGATAACTTGCTTCAAGGTCATATGCCGGATGCAATTGCAAATGCTTCGACACTTCAGAAGCTGATGTTGGATAATAATCTCTTTGAAGGACCTATTCCACCCTCAATTGGTCAACTCAAAAATTTGACCAATTTGTCACTTCATGGTAACAAGTTTACTGGTAATATCCCATTGGAAGTTTTCAACTGCGTAAAACTGGTCTCTTTGGATCTTGGTTCCAACAAACTTACGGGTCATATACCAAAGTCGATATCTCAACTGGAATTGCTTGACAACCTTGTTATGTCCAACAACCAACTGTCGGGTCCTATACCAAAAGAGATCTGTTCAGGTTTTCAGAAAGTTGCGCCACCCGATTCTGAATTTACCCAGTACTATGGTATGTTTGATCTTTCCAACAACAGGCTTTCCGGGCCCATTCCAACTTCAATCAAGAATTGCGTCATTGTGACAAAGCTTATACTATCAAGGAACCAACTTGATGGGCCCATTCCTTATGAAATATCTAGATTATCCAACTTAACTTCACTTGATCTGTCATTTAATCGTCTTACCGGCCCGATTCTTCCTCAGTTCTTCTCCATGAGAAATCTTCAGGGCTTGATAGTTTCACATAACCAGATAGGCGGCTCGATCCCTGATAATTTTGGATCAATGATGCCAAGTTTAGTTAAACTAGACTTGTCAAACAACTGTTTCACTGGCTCTTTGCCTTCATCTATGTTTAGTGTCAATAATCTGGAATATCTGGATGTTAGCATGAACCATTTTTCTGGTCAACTCTTGTTTGACCATAGCAGCAGCACCTCTCTATTTTCCTTAAATGCCAGCAATAACCATTTTTCTGGTGCTCTTGATCCCTCTATATCAAATCTGATAGCCCTAACCATTTTAGATATTCACAACAACATCATCAATGGTAGTGTACCTTCTCTTGCCGACCTTGTTGCTTTGACTTATCTTGACCTTTCAAGAAACAATTTTCAGAATGCTTTCCCATGCAGCATTTGTTAAATAAAAGGGTTATCATTTGTTAGTTTCTACGGCAACAAATTCATTGGCCCGATCCCTGATTCTTGCAGCAAACCAAACTCATGCAGCCCACGTCTTCCATTTCCTTCCGAACACACCTACAAGTCAGCACACAACTTAACTCGTGCTTCTGTTTGGGGGATATCACTTGGCGCCACATTCGTTTTCATGGTCTTGTTCGTCGCGCTTATGAGACGAAAAATGTTCAAACCAGAAGCTCCAGTTCTTGAGAGGGGAAAAGGGAAGATTCCACCGATCGATACAAATTTAAAATGTGGGCACTTGACAAAGTAGTCTTTAGTGTCAAAAGTTGGCTCAAAATGCCAACCGGATGATCTTTCCAGTCTAATTGACTAAAAATGTTTTTTGAAAGATCAAATGCATTATTTAAATGCGTGTCAAAAGGAATCAAAAGGAATTTTGTATGTTTTAATCTTAACATGTCAACCATGTCAAAATAAGAACCAAAGTGATCATATTCTTCAATGAGTATTGGTATGTTATCAACTGAATTCCAACATCCTAGTAGACATATTTGGAGTTTGCTTAGACGTTTAGATAATAAAATTGACCATATGGTTCACAGTTATGCAATTGTGTACAAGATACACACTAATATTTGGAGTTTGTTTAGCAGTTTAGATAATAAAATTGACCATATGTTCTTGCCTGAAACATTTGGGCTAGAAAAAAATTATATAATTTAAAACATTGAAAAGTGAAATATTGCGACTGTCCCTGGTGTATAATCAGTAGCGGACCCAGAAATTTTTTGCTGGGGGTGCAGATGAGGTGTTCAACCATATTTTCAAGTGGTGCGGTCGGGTTTTTTTCCTAAAATATACACTAATTTTTTTTCAAGGGGTGCGGCCACCCACCCTGGCCAAAGGCTAGGTCCTCAAGAGGCCAACCTACTGGTAAATGTTGTGAGTATCATGTGGGTTTGGGGGGGGGGGGGGAGGTGGGGTTCAGCTTGGGTAGGCATCTATCAGTAAAGTCCTTGTGTCCTTGCCCTGGGTTCTTTCGTGTGATGTTTTATTCGCGGGTGTGAGTCCAGTTCGTGTCTGCAAACAGAATATCGACTTTGGTTTAGTGGCATATTGTAGAGGCGAAGGTAGAAGACCCTTCCGGCCCGACTAGTGGTTCTAGATTGAAGGTCAACTAGTGGTGCTGATTTGAAGATAGATGGAGAGGAAAAAAGTTAGGCGAATTTATATGGGTCAGTCTGAACAGAAAGAAAAATAGCAGCAGCTGGGTCATTTAAAGCAAAGATGCAGTATGTTATGGGTTAGTCTTAGTGGTGAGTGGTTGTACTAGATCTTAGGGATGGCTGCAATTCTCTTATGTTCAATTTGTCATGTGGTTTTTGCATTTTGTTTTGCTTTAGTTTATCACAGTTGTATTGGACTCGGTGGCTTGCTGGGTTGTTTTGTTTTGTAAATGAGAAGCCTTGCACTTTCAAAAAAAAAAAATATGATATGATTATAACAATGTTTGCATATATGGGTGTTCATATGTATAGTTAGTAAGTAATTGGTGAAACATGTCTTGTTTAAGTTATGTGTTGTAAACATACAATAAAAGCCTTGTAAATAAAAGGGTTTTATGACATTACTGATACGTTATGGTAGGTGAAAATTTCAAGATAATTTTGTGGAAAAAGGAGCAAAAATCTTTAATATATATGGTGAAATTGAGTGTAAGGATTTCATAACGAGATCAAAAAAAAACCCATAAGGGGGCACGGGGCGCCGCGTGATGGCCGGATATTCACGTGTTTTCACACGTTATACACCGCCGCCACCTAAAAGTTCCACGTGTGGACTTGGTGACGCGTGGTGGTTATCATGCGTGAATTTTCCAAATTGTTACCGTTGATGGTGAGTGGTGACGTGTGCTGAAGAGGTGGGTGTAATCCAGATGAGCGGAACAAAGACGCAGTATCCACGTGAGATATTTTAATTAAGCTCTCAGGAATATTTTAGTCATAATCCACTTATTTAGTTTGTTTAAAAAATCAAGATTGTGTTACTATGTATTCAACTTTGCTTTGTCTCATTTCAATTGAATTCGACAATAGTTGTGTGATTATTTAACCCTAGAAGCTGACTGGATCATTATTCATTAATTCATCTATTTGTTAAGAAATTAAGTAGTTTTTTTTATCGTCAATTAGTGATTTTTAGTGGTTGTTATAGACTAGAATTAGAATTTGTTGTATGTTGTTACGTTTTACTAAATGGTGTATGTGTTTAATGATTTATAGATCATCAATTGCTAATTTTTAATGGTTGTTCCACACTCTGATTTTTAGTTGCTCTTGGTACCAACTTAGCAACAACAACCCATGATGCTACCCATTAGTAGTAACTTGGGAGTAGTAGGAACTACCAGTAATAAGAACTTCTTGTTGTTAAGCATACTAAACACTCACTAGTAACCCACATTAGCATCAACGAGCTGCTCTACAGTATATCGCGCCCGTCCATTAGCATCAACATGAAGATGTTGACTGTACTAACTCTCATAAGTAGCAAGCTTCTTCTAATGTCAAACACACCTTAAAAACTATAAAGGCAACTCTCGGTGTTGGGTGTGTGAAGTACAATGCGTATTGTACAACGCCACTGTAGGTCCAACTAGCGGAGGATCTAGTCGCCTAATCCTTGTATACTAACAAACCCGGTTGTGCAGAATCCAACCGGGAAAGCAAACCGAGATCGAGATAAACACGAGACAATGATTCAACGTTTAACACATACGATTGTATATATGAGACGAGTTCAGTTTACAAGATAACAATATAAGTTTCACACACTAAGCTCTCTCACAGTTCTCTCGGTTGTCTGTGTTCTGCTCATCTTGACTCTGTGTATCTATGCTGTTTATATAGGACCAGGTCGACGAAACCTTGCTGTCTGCGACGAAACCTCATGAGTCGACAAAACATATTGGCGAAACCTCATGTGTCGACGAATCTTGAAGCAGGCGAAACTACAGAAGCTGACGAAACTACATTGACGAAACTCATGTTTGACGAAACTTGAGTTTCATCATCAAGTTTCGTCATCAGCATGTGTAGAAGAACTTTCGTCGAGATCAGGTGAATGTTTCGTCAAACAGCTGTTACAAACAGCAGTAGTTTCAGAAACAGCAACAGTTAACAGCCAAGATCGAATCAAAGCTCGATGGAGGATATCGGCGTTGATCTTCATTCCGGAATCGTAACGAGCGAGCCGCGTCCACATAGTGTATCAACAAACTCCCCCTTGGACGCTGCTCGTGAGGGTTCATATTCCATGTCTTTCATGTCGGAGGATCTTCAAAGTCTTCACGTGTGGTATGTAGAAAGTGTATCAACAAACTCCCCATTTCATTTAGGAAGTGTGTTAACAAACTCCCCCTTAAAATAAGCTCTCCCTTGAGTTATGCTCGTGAATTTGTTGATCTTTAATTCTTTAGATCCTTGTGGTGTTAATGATAGATCAACGGCAACTCGATCATCTTTATCTTTTGAGTGCCTCCATGTCGTGTCTCCATTCCGAAGCTAGTTATCGAGCACGTTCTATTCGCCTTTAGCTGGTTTGAATGTTGCATCTGCACATACAAGAAAGCTAAACGCGTGATGAGAACAAACGCTTGGAATATAGTTAACGTAAACAAACGACACACAAGTGACCATGTTTCAACTGCCGTCCGACAGTTTGAAAGTTTAACGAATTGTTCAATTTTGGTCTTTAACTTTCAAAAACTTGCAAATTTCGACCGTTTATGAAGAATTAGTCGTTTTGGTTTTCGATCGGTTTCAGGTGATGAAGATTCGAGTTCCAACATCGTACAATCGAAAATAAGATAGAAGAAGAATCTTTTTGGCTTTTATAAAGTTTATGTTAAAACACACCTAAAATCTTTATGGGAATTTTTGAATTTGTGAAATGTAAAGACTGAAAGCAGTAAATAAATACATCCAAAGATGCAGAAACTGAAAGCATTAAATAAATATTTACAGACAATCTGTTTGCGAGTTTCGAGGGTAAGAGAATCATATCAGTGTACGGTCACGCCAAAACGCTCTTGTTGTTCAGTTAGTTAACATTTAGATAAGCATCCTATAACAATTATCGGTATTGTTGTCAACTTAAGCTCAACTTATCAGATGTAATCCTGGCGAGGGGATACGTTAAGTGTATGATTTATACTTACCGACCAGTGTTCATCCACACACGACACATTCTCGTATCAAGGTATGCACGAGGGTTCATCTTACTGGTGAGTATACCATTTATCATCTGTTTTGACGTATATGAAAATGTGAGATACTCACTTATTTTGGTTGAAAACAAGCCCTATGTGATAGAATCACTTATTGATGAGGAACTTGATTTTCATATGCATGAGGGCACAGGAGCAAGTCCGTGAACAGGTCAGTACTAACGTACAGCAAAGAGACGAACTTAACTCCCGGATAAATGTGATATTTTATCATTTCTTTTGTTTGGACATGTGATTGTTGATCACTTATTGAGGTCGTATGCAGTATGTACACGTATGTATGGTATCATGGAAGATCTAGACTTCGTCTCCGTTATATTCGGCAAAAGAAACAACCATGATACCCAGATGATAAACAGCATAAAGACCACGTATCTCAGAACCTCGACAATCTCTCAAATGAAATTTCGGTACTAAGACCATATGCCAATGAGTGGTTCCCACACAGTCTTTAGTCGATTTAAGTTTATATCATCCTGCACACTTTAAAATGATTGTGAGCCTACCGATACATCTTATATAGAACTGCTTATCATTTTTCATTTAAGGTTTAAAAAGGTTTGGACAGACCACTGATGTATTATCATTTTCTCTTTTGCTCACCAAGAAACTCATTTTTGTTTTTCTATTGTTTTTGTGTCTTTGAAATTTTTCGATGTTTTTGGATTTTTAAAATTTTTCAATGTTTTTGTATTTTTCGTTTTTACTCCCCCTAAAATGCAAAAAGTACAAGAAATTAAGAAAACACAAACAAATATTTACAAAAATGATTTTCCGATGTTGGTTTTAGTCTTGCTTGACCTTAATGCCGTTTACCAATAATAGAAAGTCAAATCGTGATTTATCAAATGCTTTGGTAAAAAGATCGGCACGTTGGTCATCGGTGTGGACCTTAACAACATCGATTTGCCTTTTATCAAAGTAATCACGTATGAAGTGATACATAATTTCGATGTGTTTGGTCTTTGAGTGCTGCACAGGATTTCTAGTGATCTGTAAGGCAGCAGAATTATCAACGAAAATAGGAGTAGTTAGGAATTCAAAACCGTAGTCGTGCATTTGTTGTTGAATCCACAGGACTTGGGAGCAACAACTTGAGGCAGCAATGTATTCAGCTTCGCATGTTAATGTAGCGAAACAAGTCTGCTTCTTGCACTGCCATGTGACTAGGCGATTTCCTAAAAACTGACATCTAGCCGTTGTGGATTTGCCGTCGATTTTGCATCCGCCAAAATCAGAATCACTGAAAGCGATCAAGTCAAAGTTATTATCCCTAGGGTACCAGAGACCGGTGTCCGGACATCCCTTCAAATAACGAAATGTAGGATAGTTTTCAGACCCGAACGAGTCGATCAGAAGAGTTTATCTCAGTTTTAGAGGCGGAAACTAAGAAACTGAGTTCAATTCAGCAAGTATTACACTTTAAGCTGTCGTTTGATTGATTAGAATGACGTTTACAACGATTCGACACTTCGGCAGCACTTCGTTGCAAACTGAAAGAACTGTTCTAAGATTTCCCTCAGAACTACCTATTTATAGATGTTCTGATTTCGCTTGAACACTTTCAAGCGGAATCAAAGACATAACTTCAAGCGGAATCAGACTTTACATCTCGAGCGGAGTCAGGACTATGTGATTTCGCTTGGAAATGACAAGGTGTCATTTCAAGCGGAATCACCCTAAAATCCCACTATCTCATTTTTCGTGCCCTGATCTAATACATTCTATACAAGACTCAATACAAGACGAAGACGACAGACGGTTGCACTAACAAACTCCCCCTCGGATGTTGACGGAGTCTTCAGTGTCGAGTCTTCGCATCTTCAGTCTTTATCAGCCTTTGGGCTTCTCTTTGAAGTATTTGACACTGTAAGCATCCTCAATCTCTATCTTCTCTTACTCTTTCATCTTTCCCTCGGATGTTGACGTCTTCTCTATTTAGCAGCACCAACATATACTCTCCTTACATGTTGAATCTTTAAAATCATTAGCAGCAACAATCTCAGGATCAAAAATCTGGCTCAGCTCTTTGTCATTCAGACTCCCCCTCTCAGTAAGCTGGGATCGCAGTCTGGCTTTCACAGTTTCAGAATCCATTCCAAGATCGTAACCTGGCTCTACTCTAGCACAGGTTATCTACACAATCTCTACCTCAAACATAAATTTTCTAATATGAACATTTAATTCACTCAGACATCACTTGTAGAAATCATAAAATGATCTAACATTTAGTTTCTGATGAACCACTTGTAGGAATATAGTTTTTACCTCTTGCAAAAACGTTTTCTCTACAAGAATTTCTGATGACCACTTGAAAAATTTTAAACTCTTAAACACACTCTCCCAAACCAACTGTCGTAATGTTTAACACTTGGAATTTTGAAAATCAGCTCTTCAACACCAGTTGTCGAAAATCTTTTTGAATTTTTCAAAAATTATGCTAAAACACACTAAAATCTTTTTGGGATTTTTGAATATAAGGAATGCAGTAAAGAAATATTTATAAACAATATTTTTGTGAGTTTGTGTAAGAGGATCATATCAGTTTTTGAGACAAATCACTAACACCGTTAAGTTTGATTTCATTTTAAGTTCTAAACAATTCACCTAGATTTTCAGTATATTGGTCCACTTAATTTTTCACACAAAGTTCAACTATTTTGAGATACGAATTAGTGTCTTAATGACTTAAACTTATTCGCGTGTCCCACTACTTGAATATACTCCCGTATCCAGATCCCAATATTCAGTCTTACAAGTGAGTATACCACAGATGATATCTGTAAAGGGGTTAAATTTCGAGGGCCGTGAGAGCTCAGGTCGATACTTCCGTATACGCAGAGAGATGGCGGCTTCGACTTTTGGTGTGTCCCCTTTAGAGGATCTTTTCTTCAACAACAATGATTATCAATTTTATTGTTTAATCATTTTTTTGCTGAGGGCGAGCTTATATTTCAAAGCATTTGCAAAAAGCATTATTCGGGGACTAAGTCAGAATTTCCATTCAGCAGAAGTCCCGGAATAATACCCCAGATATCACTGAGTATAAAGACCTAGTATCTCAGAAAGAGGGACCTTTCAAACAAGATTTCGGGGGTTACCCATATATCCAAGAAATTGTTACCCACGATATAAGCAAGTTTGAATTTAGGTTTTTATCTCTTCACAATCTACTAAATGTGCCAAAACCTACTGACACATCCGCAGTGGGATTGTTTATCACATTTTTACTTTACATTTCTTTAGCATGTTGTGATAGTCCACTGATGTACTATCATTTCCTCTTTTTACAACAAAACTCATTTTCATTTTATCATGTTTTTGGCTTTTTTTCAAATTTTCTAATGTTTTTGGATTTTCTGAAATTTTTACTCCCCCTAAAATGCAAACATATTAAAGGAAATTTGAAAACAAACTGTACAGAAATATGACAACTGTTGTATCAAGCTTCAAATCGCCATCCACTTTGGCATAAACAATCAGAACTCCCCCTTTCAAAAACTATTTTCCCATTTAGATTTCAAAACACTTAAGTTTGTTTTAATCAAAATGGTTTTTCCAGAAAATAAGTTTAGTTGATTTTACCATTTGTAGGGACGGGGATGTGGTTCATCATATTGTCTTCAACCACTTGTAGAAAATCAAGTACAAATTAATGTCCCTGATTTACCACTTGTACGTAAAACACAATCAAATATAAAGAATGATGCTGATTCATGTTCCACGCTTACCAACCTGGGAACTCCGGCAAGTCATACTTAACCTTTTCAAAAACATTTTATGAAAGATGCCGATTCCTGATCCGCGATTACAAACTTGGGATCTCCGGCAAGTCAGGTTTTTCATTCAAAGAAAATATCCACCCAAGCCTGACCAGCCTTGGGTGTTACCGAGTCATCCACACTCGTTTTCTTACCTCCCCTCTTCTTCTCGTAGAACTCTTTAACCCCTTTGACCTTTTTGTCAATCTTTTTTCCAAAAATATGTTTTACAGTGGGGTTAAAGGCCTTTTCAACATCAAAAACCTTTTTATCATCATAAAATTGGTTTGATATCTCAACTTTACCAATTTTCTTTTTAAAATTTTCAGCACGAAGTGTTGGAAGACTCTCATCATCCACAGTCGGAACTGAATCTTCACCTTTTGAAACAACCTGTGACTCCTCTGATTTTGTGGAATCAGATTCATCGCCAGAAGATAGCTCCTCTGATTTTGACCTATCAGAATCATCGCTAGAGCTATCAACAGACTTCTTAACAACCCATTTTTTATTGTCAGATTTAGCTCTTTTGCTTTAAAATTTGTTTGAACATTCACCAATTTCAAATGTAGAATTTTTGAAAAGTTTGGTTCTGTCAATTGGTGGTTCAAACTCAGTCACTTTTTCTTTCAACGTATAAACTCCCTGTTTGGATTGAATTGCCTGTGAACAATTCCAGGCAATGTGGCCAGTCTTTCCACATTTGAAACAGGTTCGAGTTTTCTTTCTGTGGTTAGCATTCTTCATTTCTTCTTGCTTCTTTGCAAGGAACTCTCTGTTTGACTGTCTCCAAAATGCTTTCTTTTCTTCTTCTGATGATAATGTTCCTGAAACAAATGTCATTTTTGATTTAAAATCATGAACATATTTTTCGTTTTTCTGTTTTTCTGTTGGAGTAAAACCCAATGCTTTCTTCTTGAAATTACCGTTATGGTTTGGTTTCTTTTGAAAACCAGAACCAGAACTTTAACCCTTTTTCTTGTTTTCTCTTTGTTGAACTCTTGAGGTGTAAGGTCTTGGTTTTCTTGTAAGATTTTCATCTTTTATTTCAGAAATATTAATTTCTGTTAGTTTGAAAACCTTGTTTATCATTTCAGTTTTGACACCTCTTATTGGAAATTCCTCATCACAATATAATTTGTCCGAATCATTCAAAGTATACGCCACTTTAAATGTTTCATCATTCAAATTAGATTTTGATAACAGGAATTCATTACTATAAACTCTTTTGCCCTGTTTTTCATTTTGACCCGGAATGCTGGACTCTGACTTGGACTCTGACATAGACTCCGACTTTGACTCCTTAGTTTCATCGTTATCTAACACATGATCCACCACTTTCTTCATCAATTGAGATTGTTGATCAGTGTCAGACGATGTAAACGTGACATCAATACTTTCAGGCAAATTGACTGACGACTCCGACTCCCACTGTAAATTTGTAGTCTTTTTGACTCTTTCATCATTTGGATTTCTGGTCAAATATCCATTATCCAGCGGGGGTGGACACTTGTTGTAACTGAAACCTTGTTTCTTACCAGAATTCTTCTTGTCAGTCTTTTTCTTTGTGTCATTCTTCTTCTCGGTCTTCTTCTCAGGAGTCTTTTCTTCAGAAACTGTCTGTTCTTTAGTTACTTCATCATTTTCAAATGCCTTCATGCCTTCAACAGTTGGATAAATCCTGTCAATGACATAAGAAGTACATGAGTAACTTTTCAACAAACGATTTACTCTCTCAGTCTCAATTCTCTGCAACTCTAGCTTTTGTTCAAGAACAGCACACTTTTCAATGTAGTTATTCACAACTTTTTGCTTAGTCATGAATGCTCCTTGAAGAGTTTTCATAGCAGATGCCTGTTCTTCACTCGTGTCATTATACATGATCGTTGCTTTGTTCAGCATATCATAAGATTCCTTCAACCTGTTTATGTTGTTGATCAACTCACTGTTTTTCTTTTTCATGATCTCACAAGTTTCACAGTTCACAGGAATCTCTTTGGCAATAACCTCTTCGCTAATTTTGAACTTTGGAACTTCTTTAACTTTTCTTTTCACCACCGGAGCTTCATCATCACTGCTCACTGGTGTCTTGATCTTGTTCTTCTTCTGCTTAGCTTTCTCATCTTCACTGTCGCTTTCAGCCATCATCTTCAGATGTTCTCTCATTCTTCTAGCATAATACTCAGTATCATCATCACTATCTTCTTCAACTCGGGCAACAAAAGCTGTGTGAACAGGAGCTTGGTCAGGAATATAATCATCCCAAGTAAAATTCTCCCAGCTAAACCCTTCAGGTAACTTTTCATCATCTTGATCAATCACACATGCTTTAGCATCAGTTGGAATATATTTATCCCAGTTGAACACTGTTGATGGCTTCTTCTCTTCTTGATTAACCACACAAGCTCTTTTTGAAGAATCTTCAATCACATTTCTTCCATGTGCGGTTTGTGCCTGATGTTGATGTTGTTGAGATGGTTGTTGAGCAACTTGATGGTAGATGGCTTTTCGGTAGTAATCATTGTTGTTGAACAGATTTTGAGCTCCACTTGCTTCGCGATTGGTGCACTCCCTCTTGAAGTGTCCTTTTTCCCTGCATCGAAAACAAGTGACTTTAGATTTGTCAAAACCTAAAGTAGAAATGTTAGCCTCACGAAGATCATCTCTTCCAGTGATTTACTTATATTTCTCAGCTCTCCTCAGCACGCTAGCCAAGCACCATTTTATGTCCATTAGCTCCATCTCTTCAGCATCGATCTGGTCGTAATCCTCCTTAGTCAGCATTGGATTCCCGATCCGACCTGCAACAAAACTACCATAAGATTCAAGAACAGTTCCCAACAAAGACATATGGCTTTTAGCTAACTCTTCAGAATATTCCTGATCATTTTCAATATTCAACACATTATTGCATTGAAGCTTTTTGCCATTTCTAGTTGTTGAAACATTCGGATCAAATGATGGAAATGATGAGAAACTTGTGTTGCCGTTTGATCCTTTGGATGAACTTCCAGATGAGTTCTTTGCATTGAATGCAGTTTCAACTTTTGGTGACATGTTGGTTGTTTTGTAGTACAACCCGATGTCTTGTTCACCATCAAACACTTTCATTCTTGAAATATTTATCTGTTCCATTTCTTGAGCCTCAATCTTTTCAATAAACTTGCTCAGTGTTAGATTGTTGAAACCCTTTTTGTTTCTTAGCATCATCAAGTATGTTCCCCAAATCTCATGCGGCAATGCATCAGCCAGTTTTTCAATCAACTCCTCATCCTCTTTGGTGATACTGGCCCTCTTCATGTTCACAACAAATTGCAGTATCTTTCAATTATTTCCTTTGTGCTTTCGTTTTTCAAACCACGAAATAAATCAAACTCTTTTTTCAAACGTGATTTCTTGTTTTTGATCATTTCTTGGCTTCCAACAAAGTTAGATCGCAACGCTTTCCAAATTGAATAAGCATTCCCAGTGTGTTGCAGTAAAACCATGATATCCTCTTTGACTGCCTGTTGCAGTAAGCTAATCATCATCTTTTCGTTTTTGTATTTCTTTTTCTCATCGGGACTAAGATCTTTGATAGGAATCACATCTTCATCGTCATTAATTGGTCTAACGTATTTTGTTTCAATGCATTCCCAAGCATCCAAGTAATTAGCTTGCACCCAGTTCTCAAAACGTTCTTCCCAACTTTTATACTCCTCAATGTTCATAAGTTTGGGCGGTTTTTGCATGGTTCCCGTTTCGTTTTCCAACATTGTTTGTGGAGCAACTGTGATCGGGGTAGCAAAGGCATTATAAAAATCCTCGTCCATGATTCGGTTTTTCAAAGTTTCTAAAAAACACTGCCTGCTCAAGCAAAATATCAAGTTCAAGTAAAATCCTCTTTGGAGCGGAATCAACAAGTTCAAACAATGTCACTGATTTCACTTGAATATACACTATTTTCAAGCGAAATACCCTGTTCGAGCGAAATCACACCAACTTTTCGGGCGGAATCTCAGTTCGAGCGGAATCACCCAGAAACTTTCAAGCGGAACCTCAGATTCGAGCGGAATCAACTGATATTTCAAGCGAGATATCAAACCCAAGCGGAATCAGCTAGTACTTTCAAGCGGAATCAAGCTGATGTCATCATTCTCTCGAAATTTTTCAAGCGGAATAGCTAAAAATATCAGTTTTAGATCAAATTTTAAACTTGAAACTTTCAAGGATTCTTTAAAACATGTTTGTGAACACAGTATGTGAAAATCAGCCGATTTTATCCATGAAAAATTTTGATTTTAGAAAAAGAAAGGTGTAGAAACAGAAATCGCAGCTGAATTGTATAGAACTCTTCTTCCTGAGCTCTGATACCACTTGTAGGATCGTTTTCAGACCCGAATGAGTCGATCAGAAGAGTTTATCTCAGTTTCAGAGGCGGAAACTAAGAAACTGAGTTCAATTCAGCAAGTATTACACTTTAAACTGTCGTTTGATTGATTAGAATGACGTTTACAGCGATTCGACACTTCGGCAACACTTCGTTGCAAACCCGAAAGAACTGTTCTAAGATTTCGCTCGGAACTACCTATTTATAGATGTTTTGATTTTGCTTGAATACTTTCAAGCGGAATCAGAGACATAACTTCAAGCGGAATCAGACTTTATGTCTCGAGTGGAATCAGGACTATGTGATTTCGCTTGGAAATGATAAGGTATCATTTCAAGCGGAATCACCTTAAAATCCCACTATCTCGTTTTTCGTGCCCTGATCTAATACATTCTATACAAGACTCGATACAAGACGAAGACGACAGACTGATGCACCAACACGAAAAATCCTTTTTACAGCTGCAAGATGTGAGGCCTTCGGGTTAACTTGATATCTGACAAGCAGGCACGTTGGATACATTATATCTGGTCTTGATGCTGTGAGGTACATAAGAGATCCGATTATAGCGTGGTAATATGAAGAGCTAATAATGTCACCCTTCAAGTCAGGATTAATCCCATGATTTTGCTGCAGTGGGGTACCAATGGGCGTTGCATCAGACATCTGGAACCGGCTCAAGATGTCACCAACATATTTAGTCTGATGGATGAATATCCCAGACTCAGTTTGCTGAACTTGTAGGCCCAAAAAGAAATTCATTTCCCCCATTGTGCTCATTTCGAATTTATCCTGCATAATTCGCTCAAAATTCCTACACAACACATCGTTAGTAGAACCAAATATAATATCATCAACGTATACCTGTACCAACAGAAGATCTTCATCTTGTTCTTTGATGAAAATAGTTCAATCGATAAGACCTCTTCTAAATCCATTCTCCAGCAGATAATTGGATAAGGTTGCATACCAAGCTCGCGGTGCTTGATGTAGACCATAGAGAGCTTTGTTGAGCAACCAAACCCGATTAGGATGAATGGGATCTTCAAAACCTAGAGGATGTTCGACGTACACCTCTTCTTCAACCACACCATTTAAGAATGAACTTTTCACGTCCATTTGGTAAACCTTGAATCCTTTGAATGACGCATAGGCTAGAAAGATCCGAATTGCTTCAAGACGTGCAACTGGTACATAAACTTCGTTGTAGTCGATCCCTTCAATCTGACGAAAACCTTGAACGACTAATCTTGCTTTGTTTCGAATAACTACTCCATGGTCATCCTTTTTGCACTTATACACCCAACGGGTACCAATCTTCTTGTAATCTTCAGGTTTCTCAACTAGCTTCTAGACACCTAACTTCTGGAATTGCTGCAGTTCTTCCTGCATAGCTTCCACCCAAGCATTATCTTTCAAAACTTCTTTCCAAGATTTTGGTTCTTCTTGTGAAACATAACACGCGAAGGACCAATCGTTTTGTTGACCAGATTCCCGAATAGCCGCATACAAGCCTGCATTGTTGTTGTTTCGCAACATGTTTCTTGTTTGTATGCCACTTTGTACATTACCGATTATCTTTTGTTGAGAATGGGTACTATGAATTCTTGTTTCTGGATTTTCTGGAACTCGAATGTTTGTACCCAGATTGTTGAGATTGAGATCAACAACCAAGTCAATACCCTGAACTGTCGAAGAGGATGATGCAGTAGCTTCAGCTGTTTTAGGGGCGTCCACTGGAGGTGTAGCCTCTGAAGTACCATGAACAGCTTCTTGGTCTCCATCGAGAAATTCATCATCCTCTGAAGATTCGTTCAGTTCGGTAGCATCGTGAAAATCCTCATTGTCGAGAGTATTATTGTTCACTGAAGATGGTTCAGGATTGTTGACAATAATTGGACGAACCAAAGGTGAATCTGTTGCGTTGTCACTCTCGAAAAACATCTTTGCCTCAGCACTTTCTTCGAATTCTTGAATATTGATCGAATTGAAAAAGTCATCGTACTCAAACATCCAAGGCTGATCAGGACATTTGACTGGCAACGTGTGCCGTTGTACCCTGACCTCAGACCATTCCTCGACCCGTTTAGTCTCTAGATTCCATACTCTTAAGTTCGGGGTGGCATACCCAAGAAAGTATCCTTCAATTGCTTTTGCCTCAAACTTTCAATTCGGATCGATCATTGTGCAAGGAGCTCCAAACGGTTCAAGATATGATAGATCTGGTTTTCGTTTGTGAAGAAGCTCGAAGCAGGTCTTGTTGTGTATTTTGACTGTAAGGACTCGATTCAACGTGTAACAAGCAGAGGCCACAGCTTCAGTCCAGAAGGGAATCGACAATTGTGACTCTACCAACATTGTCCTAGCAGTCTCGATCAATGTACGATTTTTACGTTCAGTGACGCCATTCTGTTGAGGAGTGAAAGCTGCACTAAATTCGTGAAGAATACCTTTTGATCTACAGAACTCCTCCATGGCATGATTCTTAAATTTTGTTCCATTGTTGCTGCGAATCCGCTTAACCTTCAAAGTATACAAATTCTCAATCTGAATGGTCAAGTTTTTGATAATTTGGAAAGTATCACTCTTGTGTGCCATAAATGCCACCCAAGAAAATCTTGAATAATCATCAGTCTTTCGGAATCTTGAAACCGGGTTTCAGCACGTAACATCCATTTGCATCAAAGTGTACTGAAAACTGCTTATCACGGATTTGTGAAACGCTGAGAAGATTGTGGTCAAGTTGTTGCACAAAGTTGATCTTATCAAAGCTTACAACCCCGTTGGATATCATTCCTTCACCAGTAATATATCCGCCTTTATCTCCAGCAAAAGCAACATAACCTCCTCTAATAGATTTAACGTCGGAGAGAAGCTTCATGTCGCCTATCATGTGCCTGGATGCCCCACTATCAACAATCTAATGACTGCTGAAAGTTCCTCCTGGAACACCCTGCACATGAACTCACATGATTAGTTGGAGATGGGACCCAAGCGTTTGTGGTCTTGGGTCTTCCGCTTTCATCGACAAAAGTTATTTCAATTTCTCAATGGTTTAGAAATTGTGATGCTCCCCCTGAATTTGTAACCGTTTTTGGTTTCCAAGTCTGTTGTGTTTTACCAGTTTGAATTTTTGAAATCTTAACTTCGTGATTATTAGAAGTTTTAGAAATTTCTGGTTTAATGGAAACAGGTTGTTTGTGAACCACGTCGGTTTTAATTGCCTTTTCAATTACCTTGATTTGTTGGCATCTCTGTTTCTTTTCCCTTTCTTTTACAAGACGGGGATCTTGTTTTGAAGAAACAGAACATTTTCGGTAATTTTGTTCACGGGGATCATCAACTTTGGCTTTTAGATTATGAAGATACGGACAATTTCGAATGATATGTCCAATTTCACCACACTCAAAACATGATCTTCGTTCAACAAACCCCGAAGTAACATATGATTGTCTTGTCGATGAACTTTGTGATCCCGAGGTACTTGGTTTTGAACTGTTTTGTTCATTTCTTTTCAAATATTTAACTTGATTGACATGATCTAAGTTAGATTTATTTGCAAAAGTTTCCAATTTATCCGTTCCCGTTGATTTCACAAAGTTCACTTTCTTGTTCTTCTTTTGGTTTGGTTCCTTTCAACCTTGAGTCGTTGATTTACCTTTTGGTTTGGTATGATTTTGCTGCTTTTTCACTATTGGCAATCGTTAATTTCCATATTGTTTTCGAACTTCAGCTTTTGGAATCGAAGGAGACTTTGTTACCACAACGTGTGAAGCCAACTTTCCCAAAAACCTACTTGTCGAATCTTCAAAAACTTTACTGATTGAAGATTGATTTACATTTTTAATCGGAAATTCTTTGTCAGAATAGATTTTATCATCACCAACAAGAATGTACAGCAAATTCACACTCTTAGACTTTTGTGCAGAAGTGGACTCAACCTGAACAGTCTTAGCAAGTTTTGCGGGAGGATCACATAGAATGTAATTCTCGAGAGGTATGTCCTCTTCTTTGATTACCGCATCAGACTGTGCTGAGTCAGTATCATCGGATTCATCATCTGAAGAATCAGCATCCTCAACAATGACTGGAGGATCCTGATTTTGTTCAGCAGTTGATACTTCCGTATCTGCTGACACATCCGAATCTGATGGTACTTCTGTTTTGTATCCGAGTCTGGTTGCAAATTCCTCAATGTCTAAAGGAACTGATTGCTCAAAATAAGTTCTATTCTCCTCATCAGGCGTTGCATCATAATTTTGTTTAACAGGTGGTGAACATTTCTTGTATCCAATGCACGTGACATCCTTTTTCTCTTTTTGTATGTCAATGATGTGATCCAGCACATACCTAGAGTTTGAATAACTGTCTAGCTTAAGCCGGATCGCCTCACTTTCACACTTTACACAGGATAACTCTTTTTGCATGATCTCGAGACGATTGATCTAACACTTTATGTCAGTTTGTTTTCTTGAAACCATTTTTGTTAGCTCGGTTTTATCTTTTCTTAAATTTTCAATCACCGTTTTAAACTCTTTTTCATGGTTTTCATAAAACATGTTAGCCTCTTTGCATTTCGAAAGATCCACTATGAACTTTTGATTGTGGATATATGTCACGTCATACTTGCTTTGTAAATCATCATATTTGCCTTGCAAGTCTGACAATTTATCACCTAAACTAACACATTTATCACATCTATCAGAAGTTGGATCATCGACACATACCTGGTTTGATGAACCGCCCACATTAGCCATAAAGGCTGAATGATTAGAAGAAGAAGAATAATAAGCAGCTTCATCCACCAAGATTGATCTTCTATGATTCCCTGCTTCAGATTCTCCCAATAATTCATCAACCTCTGCATCGACTGTCACACTTGACGTTTCATCCAAACGATCATCGCCAGAAATTGAGGATTCTTCATTTGAGCTTCTTGTAACCAGAACTGTCTTCATCTTCAGATGATTCTCCACCACTAGCGGAAGATTCTCCACCATTGGTGTGTTTCAGATCCTTGACAACCTCAACAAAACAAGCTGTTCCATCCTGAACATCACTTCCCAACTGAATCGACCAGTCACAACCTTCATCGACTTGAACCACAAGAACCTAGTTGGCATTTGATGCTCCTGCTTGATTTGGGTTGTTCACAGGCATCAACGTACGCTCGTTATTCCTGTTTTGATTCTAATTCTGTTGGTTGCCTTGATTGCCTTGATTCCTGAACGGATTCTGGTTCCCATGCTGAGCTGTCTTTGTACATTCTCTCTTGAAGTGACCGAGTTCACCACAATTGAAGCACTTGACTGATTGTTTGTCGAACCCATACTTGGTATCTTTCTTGCTTTCCAAGCTGGTTCTACCAGTCCTTACCATGAAGTCCTTAGCTCGCCTAACCACACTAGCAAAAGCCCATTTGATTTCCATCAAATCCATTTCCTCCTTATCAATCTGCTGATAATCTTCTTGTGTCAGATTGATGTTTCCAATCTGACCTTCTACTAACCCACAGTACGCGCTCACCAAAGTGTTCAGTAGCTCCATATGTTCTTTAGCTACTTCAACACTTACTTTCGAGAAGCTTGAAGTGTCGAGCCGAACTGTATTTGGATTAGATGACGGACCAGCAGATGAGGTGCTTCCATAACAAGCTTGTTGTGAAACTGGTAGAGGATTTCCGTACATATCTCTTGCTACAGGAGAACTTTGGGTTGGCTGTTGAGGAACTGGTTGTATTGGATTTCCATACAAGTCAGTGCTTAAAACAAAAGCCGTTTGTAGCGAAGCATGTTGAACGGGTCTTGCAGCAGTACTAGAACCTCCACAGTTTCCATAATACATATCAGGATTCTGTGGCACTGGAATCCTTTTGGCCTTCCTGATTTCTTCTTGATCTTTGTTCTCCAAGAGTTGAATGAATCATTAATGTTTGTCACAGCCAAAGTGTCGTTGTATTTCAAGATTTCCAAGAAACCATTCCAATAAGCTGGTAATGCGTCAGCAAACTTGATAACAACTTCTTCTGGAGTCACTACTACACCAAAGTTACTTAACTCAGTCAATAAGTGATAATATTGACTTGTCAAGACTCCCAAAGATTCCCTTTCCATACATATGAAGCCATCAAACTCCTTTTTAAGAAGATCATGTCGCAATTTGCGTGTCGCTTCATTTCCTAGACCTCTCGTCTTCAATGCATCCCATAACTGCTTTGTCATCTTGAAGCTGACAAACTGATGATATATATCCTTGCTCAACGCTTGAGTTAGAATAGAATATGCTTTCTTTTCTAAATGATATGCCTTTTTCTCGTCTTCCGTAAGATCGGAAAATGTCGCGGCAGTTGAAGCGGCAACCTCAAGAGCTTGATCGAAATCGGTAGTAAAACATAACCACAATTCCGTGTTTTGCCCAAGGACATACGTATGGAATCTGCCTACCCATCCAGGATATTCATTTATGTGCATCAGTTTCGGTGGGAGATTAAGGCTTCCGGTCTCGCTTTCGCTTAAAAGTATACTTTGAATACTTTGATTTTGATTTGAAACGAACTCCCATTGACTTGACGAAATTTGATTTGCTTGCGATGGAATAGACAAAGATGCGGATGCGGGAGATTCGGCCCATGATGCGATAATCCCGTGTTTCTATACTTGCTCTCCTTATTGGATGGAATTCCCCACCAATCCGAACTCATTTTAGATGAATAATAATGATTACCTAACAAACTCACTTAAAATAATTCGTTAAAATAACTTTTGAAAGCTTCTGTTAATACTTGACAAAAGTGATCCACGAAACACTTGGTTTTTGTCGAAACTCCTTATCTGACGAAAAAGGCTTTCGTCAAGGACCAATTATGACGAAAAATTAGAGTTTCGTCAAAAACAACTTTTGAGGAAACTTGGAAGTTTCGTTGACTAAAGGGACAAATGGATAAGATATTTCAAAAGCCACCAAACCTTATCTTTCCACTGACACACCTTACTTTTGTCAAACCCACACCAAACTTAGACACAACAGATTACCAACCCAACATCATGCCTTGCCCATACTTTTCAAACAATTATATAATAATCCTTAACACTTTTCAATAACTCAACCAAGGATCAAAACACAGCAAATGTATGAAGATATCAAGAACCCTTTGAAGAACACTATGAACTTGATGAAGATTCCGGTGAAACTTATGAGTTTTCCAGTCACCGGAAAAATTTCTGAGAACAATTTTGCCCAAAAAGTTTAATAAAAACCAAATCTTAACATGTAAACAAGGTTTTTCAGCAAACTAATCAGCAAAATATAAAGATTTTCAAGGTTATAAACTTGTTTTCCCCGAAAATATTAAACTTTTGTTTCAAACTTTCAAGAACAAATCTGGGAAAAACACATGAAAATCTACTCGGTTTTAACAAGGAGAAGAGCCTTGCCAAGGCTCTGATACCACTTGTAGGTCCAACTAGCAGAGGATCTAGTTGCCTAATCCTTGTATACTAACAAACCCGGTTGTGCGGAATCCAACTGGGAAAGCAAACCGAGATCGAGATAAACACGAAACAATGATTCAACGTTTAACACATACGATTGTATATATGAGACGAGTTCAGTTTACAAGATAACAATATAAGTTTCACACACACTAAGCTCTCTTACAGTTCTCTCGGTTGTCTGTGTTCTGCTCATCTTGACTCTGTGTATCTATGCTGTTTATATAGGACCAGGTCGACGAAACCTTGTTGTCTACGACAAAACCACATGAGTCGACGAAACATATTGGTGAAACCTCATGAGTCGATGAATCTTGAAGCAGACGAAACTACAGAAGCTGACGAAACTACATCGGCGGAACTCATGTTTGACGAAACTTGAGTTTCATCATCAAGTTTCGTCATCAGCATGTGTAGAAGAACTTTCATCGAGATCAGGTGAATGTTTCGTCAAACAGCTGTTACAAACAGCAGTAGTTTCAGAAACAACAACAGTTAACAGCCAAGATCGAATCAAAGCTCGATGGAGGATATCGGCATTGATCTTCATTCCGGAACCGTAATGAGCGAGTCGCGTCCACATAGTGTATCAACAGCCACTTTACACCCATCGCTCACGGCATGCACGAGTGCTTGAGTGTGTGTTTGTCCCCCACTTAATGTCTTACTCTATGAAAATGATATCCACGAATGCATCCACTTATATACACGTGTAAGGTTCCACGCCCCTTCCATGTAGGAAAAGTTCCCACGCAATTTCTCACAGATTTTCCATTTTCAAACACATAACTTTGCACATTTATATCTTAATCATTTTAGCTCATTTTGAACAATACTTAGTTTGTTACAAAACTCTCATAAAAGAGATACTAATAATTGTAATAATTATAAGAGTTAATTACTATTTGAGTCTGCGTGTTATAATGGCTTTACTTACTTGAGTCCAAATCCAAATTCTTTAACTACCTGAGTACCTGATTTTGTTAGTTCTAACTATCTGAGTCTAATTTACTAACGTCGTTCATAAAATCTGTTAAATACAAGGGTATTTTAGTCATTTACACTTAAGGTATCAACCTTTAATGCATAAGGTACTTACAAAATAACTTTACCTATTTTATAATACACACACAGGCACGCACACATACAAACAATCACTAGACTACCCTCCCCACACAACCACCACCAACCTCATAACCGGCCACCACCAACCCCACAATTGGTTTCTCACATGTTGCAACCTCCGTCGTCCACCTCATACCACCAGTTCACCACCTCATCCCCACCATCGTCAACCACCGCTACTCATACCCACACCACACCACCACCGTCTTCAACCACGGCTGCACCACCTCACCACAACCACTATGCCACTCCCACTCCCCACGCACAACACATCCTGTACAAATCCAAATCGACACACCGAAAATTGGTCTATTGATCTTGTTCTTGCTTGAAACTAGACGACGGAGAACAACATCATATATTGGAGTTGTTCGATCTTGTTCTTGCCTAAAACCATCGCAAAGATAGAGATACACATAGAGAGGGGGTGTTTGGTAGTGAGAGAATGGGTGTGTGTAGGTTTATATATTATTTATTTATTTTTTGTTTTTAAGTACCAGCGGTATTTTTGTCTTTTAATATAAAGTAACTAATTTCTCAACGTAGTTAGTCAATTGGACTCAAATAGGTGCAATTGAAAAAAACCAGGTGCTCAAATAGTTAAGAATTTAAGAACTGAACTCAAGTAGTTAAAACCAGCAAAACACACGGACTCAAGTAACAATTTACTCTCATAATAGCTAGTGGGAAGGCCCGCACGTTGCAGCGGGTGTCCCGACTAATATCAGATTCTATTATGTCTATTACGAACCACAACTGATATTCAATACATGAATTTATGTAAGTTTCGTATATTTTCTATTGTGTACCTCAACAACGACATCAAAGGAAGATAAAAGAATTTGAACTTTTACACATCCATTTTAATTGTAAAATTCTAAATCTCTACTACATCAACTTACATTAAAAGTCAACTGAAGTCTACTAAGATAAAGAATGAACAGACAGATTTGACAAGATCCTCAAAATGTTTCAACTCTTTAACACACTCTGAAACTCTCAAATTGATTCGATAAATAAGGTTCAGATCTCAAGCACACTGACATCCATCGAATTGATATTGACCTCAACTACACATAGAATACTTTTGATTAAGCAAAAAAAAATAAAGCATAAAACCCCATATATGAAGTAAAAATTAGAATATCATTAAACAGAAATATAAAGCAGTTCAACAAAAATGAATGTGACCCCCAAATGTCAACCAAAACATAAAAATAACCTACAAAAGTTGAAGACAACCATAATCCAAATGGCAGATACTTTGAAAACATATTGTAGACAAAAAACATATCACAGCCTCCTTCCTCTTCTCCCACTCTTTTGACGAGTGCTATCTGTTGGAATTGGTGTCACATCCTCTGTCATCATTAAAACATACAACTTACTTATCAGCTACTCCTTAAACATAAATAAAAGTTCTTCAAAGAGCAAAAATAACAAATACAAAAATTCATATATAAAAAAAATATAGAATATATGCATACCAATGTGACCAATCTTCATGCCAGAACGGGCAAGAGCTCTAAGGGCAAACTGCACACCTGGACCAGGTGTCTTTATCTTGTTACCTTCAGTTGCCCATAGTTTTATGTGGAGGGCATTGATTCCAAGCTCCAGTTGTTACAACATAAATTTGTTAGTTGTAATGTATCAAACAAAAACAAACTGCTATGATTACCATATAGCAAGACACTAAAAGAAACAAGTAAAAACCTTGCATCTTGTTGAAACATCTTGTGCAGCAAGCATAGCTGCTTATGGAGACGACTCATCTCTATCAGCTTTTACCTTTATTCCACCTAAAAAAAATAAAAGGATTGTAGATAAATATTATGATATAAAAACTATAAACCAAACACTCAATAGCATTTGAATTACAGTAAATATCTTGTGGAAAAAATATTAAAACTACAAACTACTAACCACTTTCGAGAAAAAAATTTGTTGAGAAAAAGCCTAGACAAATAAACTTAATTCGTGTTCTCTTTGCAATGGATCAGAAAAATAATGTGCATGTAATTATATCTCCAGTATGAACAAAATAAGACATTGCTCGCAAAAAAATTGATCATACAACACATGTTCCTAGCGAAATATATATTATATACACATGAGTGTTTTTAGCATTTATTTAAGGGTTTTAACTTCAATATCAGTTACGGCTTTTGGTTGCAAGGCTAAACCCTTCAAATACTAATAGTTAATTTCCTCGTGAATTCAATAAATGATGGCCTTGATGATCATTATTACTTATTAGTACCCATAACTTTTTGAATTATTTTTACTTAAAATTGTGCCAAAATCTCTAAAATGCCCCTAAAGTGTCTTAAATTTTTTGGACAATGTGCAAGTTTACCCTCTCTAAAATAGTTTGGCTCTCTTGTACATGTTGCTTCAAAATATGTACACAATGTAAAATTACTATAATGGTTGAAAACCTATTTATTAGTCCATATAAATCTATTTATTATATTTATACATACTATTAAATCATGAAAATCCCAAATGTTGCATGTCTAACATTTAATTTAATCAATTAATTTCTTTAATTATTATAAAAGTTTTATTTAATTCCTTAATTTAATTCAATTAATGGAAGACATAAGTGGGCATGGATTCCATGGATGAAATGTCTAGATTGCCCTTAAAGTGTCTTAAAAATTTGGAGAATGTCCAGGTTTTCCCCCTCTAAAATGGTTTGCTTCATTTGTACTTGGTGCTACAAGATTTGTACCTAGGCAAAATTACGAAAAGGGTAGAAAACCCAGTTCTCTTAATATAGTACTAGTGGGAAGGCCCGCGCGTTGCAGCGGGTGTCCCGACTCATCAGATTCAATTATAATCCCTGTGCTTCGTGGCGGGCTTTTGACTGGTATCGTTTCGATATACACGCATTTGATATAACAATCAACACCAGTTTTACATGGATCAAAACCATAAAAAAGCAAACATTAGTACCTATGTTTCAGACGGTATCAATTTGGGTCATCAGGGTAGTTAAAGTTGATAACCAAAGTTATTATTATTCGTGGTTACTACTAACATTACCGGTTAATACTCAGAGAATTATTTCTAGTGATTATTAGTTCCTGCTTCCTACTATAAACTTTTGTCCCTTGGCCCTGTGCGTTTTCCCTTTGAACCCACGTCAAGCACGCACCCCACACGGACCACACCTTTTATTATACTAAAATGAAATTAATTAAACTAAAATCACTAACGCTTGTAAGCATGCATATTTGAATCAGTAATAACATTTCCATTTAAATTGACTTGACTATATATAAGCATATATAATACAAAAAACTTGATGTGTATATAAATCGTTCAACTACTGGATATGAACATCATCTTTAGGGGTGGGTGTTAGGAAACTTTATTTGTAAGTATTGAAGAAAATCATATTCAACTGGATCCATGAAGAAGATAACAGGCCTGAAGATCACAACAAGAAGAAGAAGATCGGATAGGACAACTGAAATGAACAGCATCTACTTCAAAGAATCACAAGTTGATCCAGAGCTGAAATAGACTATCAGAGAAGGTCATTTCTGATGGATCTGAAATATCATCAGTTTCTGACGATTCTGATCATCAGATTTTCTGATGATTTGTTCACCAGAATTTCTGATGAAGTGGTTTATCAGAAAAATTCTGATGAATGCCCCACTTGTCTAAAAATCAACTCTATCCTGCCACAATAACCGAAGCTGCTTGACATTATTGGATATCATGATTACAAAGGCAACTTGACTGTTGGATTCAATGAATATGTCAAATGGCTACTTTATGCAGGACTTATTGCATGAATAAACAATTGTTTATTCATGTATCCAGCCTTCTATAAATAGAAGGTTCACCCAGTAGAAGACAATGAGTTTGAAGCTTAGCATTCAATACATACTACAAAACTCCATTGCCCTCTCACCCACAGATAATAATCTTACAATCACCTTGTAAACTATTTTGTTTCAAAGTGATATAAACTTGATAATTCTGTAGGTCTTGTTTCTTGAAAGTCTGATTTCCATTTCCGCACATCTTTTTCACATCTACTGAAATCACTTGCCATATTACGTGAAAAGAAGTTTTTAAGCCCATACTGGGTCCAACAATTGGTATCAGAGCAGATTGAATAAATTATTTTCAAACGATAATCGCTCATCTTCCTTTTTCTAAATATGGCCAGCTTTCAATCCTTGAATAATGCTTTTAACATTGGTTCTATGTCAAAACCTCCGACTCTGGTCAGAGAGGAATACCCCCAATGGAAAATCAGGATGGTCAATTTCCTCAATGGTCATGACCGAGCTCTGTTTCAATCCATTGAAAGGGGTCCGCATATACCAATAACTGAAATACCAGCTATTCCAGCAACTGACCAATCACCTGCTATCCCTGCCTCCCGAGCTCCCAAAAGTGAAATACTTTGGAGTGAGGAAGACAAGGAAAAGGTGGTTGGGGATGAAAGGGCAAAGTCACTTTTAATAATGGCCATCCCCAATGACATATTTTCACAAGTTGATGCATGTGCATCAGCTAAGGAAATATGGGATCAGTTGAAAAATCTTTGTGAAGGAGGAGAAAGGATGAGAAGAAACAAGAGAACAAACAATGTTTCCTCATATGAGAGGTTCAAAAGTTTACCCAATGAAAGATTAAATGATACATATCAAAGATTTACAAAACTTTTGAATGAGCTAAAGAAATTTGGTATAACAAAATCGAATGATAAAAGAAACATAAAATTTCTAGATGCTTTACCTAGAGAATGGAGAAGTCTAACCATGACTTTGTCCTCAACCTTAGAACTAGGAAATATGAGTCTTCATGAATTATACAGCATCTTGATCCCTAGAGAGGAAGAAATATTTGAAGAAACCATTCAAAGAGGGGGGTCTTTAGCTCTTATCTCAAACTCACAAAGAATACCACTTACCAATGATCCACAACCATCAAACAGTCAAAATCTTGAAATTTCTGATACATCATCCGATTTTTCAGCTTTTGCTGAGGCAATAGCACTGCTCACCAAAACATTTGAGCAGAGATTGAGGGGAGGAGGTCAGAGATACCAGATAAGTGACAGAGGGAGGATGGATGGAAGATCTAAGGAAGAAGGTAGATCTAAGGATAAGGGGAAGGTTGAGGTTGTGTGTTACAAGTGCAAGCAAAGAGGTCACTATGCATCAGAATGCAAGACCAAGAAACTGAAAGATGTTGCTTACTATGAGAAAAAGCTGGAAGAAGCTAAGAAGCAGCAGCAAGTCAGTTTAATTGCAGGGACAGATACATGGCTATCTGATGACTCTTCTGAAGAAGAAGAAGAAGAAATGGCCAATTTCTGCCTCATGGAACTTTCTGATGACATACCAGAAACTTCAGGACAACAAGTAAATTTAGACAATCTTGATCTTGAACACAAGCTAAACAAGCTCATGTCAGATTTTCTAAATCTGCAAGACAAGCAGAAATCAGATAGTAAAAAATCTGATGAGTTGCAAAGGACCATGAATAAAATCATACTTGAAAACCAATTACTAATAGAAGAAAATTTAGATCACAGATCCAAAATTGAGTTCTATGAAAATGAAAGAAAAGATCTTTATAAGAAAATCAATGGTAAAGAAATTAATGTAAGAGGTTTTCAACAAGCCAAAGAATTCATAAACTTCATTGAGTCCACACCAAAGAACAAAGGAGAGGGTTTAGGATATGTGAAAACAAGAAAGAGTGAACCCACTGTCTTTGTAAAAGCAACCCATCAGATCTGATAAATTTTCATCAGAATCTGATTCTGAATCTTGCAAGTCAACCTGTTCTGAATACTTTTTTGAAAAACCTAACTTCAAACCAAAAAGAAGTGAATGCAATCAAGAATCTTTAAAATCTCCGGAAGCAGTTCACTCATTTTTTCAAAATTTTCCACTTATTCAATCACAAGAAAGAATATCATAAAATTCTGATAAATCTTGTATGTGTGTTGACATGCTGAAGCTTGTTCAACACTATCTCCAAAAGAAAAATGAAAAATTTGTTTATGGCTCAGCATATAACAAATATTCTGATGAAAGGCTATTAAGAGATAATAATCTGATTAAAATCTCATCAGAAAGAGTACCCAAGCAAGCCTGGGTACCAAAAACCCTCTAATCATTCCATTTCAGGACCATCATGTGCAGCAGATCAGGTACTGCGATTCAGGAAGCTCCAATCACATGACTGGGGATAGGAGCTTACTCAGCAACTTTGTTTCAAAGCTGGGTAAATTGGTAAATTTTGGAAATGGAGTGAAAGGGAGGATTATGGGATATGTATGCATAAGGTATGGATGTTTGACCATAGAGAAAGTAGCCTATGTTGAAGGCTTAAAATACAATCTGCTAAGCTGTGGTCAATTTTATGATAAAGGTTTTCAAGTAACCTTTTTACCAGAAAAATGCTTGTAAATAGGTATTGATGATAATAAAATTTATTTAAGTGGAAAAAAGGATTAGACAATCAATCTACTACTTTGATTTCAAAGAAGAAAATGAACATCCAAAACTGTGTTTATTTTCAAAAATCAACAAGGGTAGTAGTTGGTTATGGCATAAGAGGTTAGCCCACTTAAATTTCAAAAACCTAAGCAAATTAGCAAGCAAGGGTCTGGTAAAAGGATTACCTTTTATATCCTCAAAGAAGGATAAAATTTGTGAAGCTTGTGAGCCAGAAAAATCCAAAAGAAGCTCACACAAATCAATTTCTGAGTCCTCTATCACACAAAATTCGGAACTTTTACACATGGATTTGTGTGGACCCATAAGTACAGAAAGTTTTTCTGGAAAGAAATACATACTAGTAATAGTTGATGACTTTTCCAGATACACATGGGTCAAATTTTTAAGGAAGAAAAGTGAAACTCCTGATCTGATCATTAATTTTATCAAGAAAATTGAAAATCTGTTAAAACTAACAGTTAGAAGGATTAGATCAGACAATGGGACAAAGTTTAAGAATTCAAAAATTGAGAGCTTTCTTGTATGTAAAGGAATCTCTCATGATTTTTCTGCTCCCAGAACACCTCAACAGAATGGGGTAGTTGAAAGAAAAAATAGAACCTTAGTAGAAGCTGCCAGAACAATGCTTGCTTATGCTAAAATGCCCACTTATTGTTGGGCAGAGGCAATAGCAAATGCCTGTTTCACCCAAAACAGAACCCTAATCAACAAAAGGCTAAATAAAACACCATACAACATTATCAATGGGAGAATTCCAAGTGTAAAATTTTTACATACATTTGGTTGTAGATGTTTTGTTTTCAGTGATTTTGAAAGCCTTGAAAAATTTGACAGAAAAGCAGAAAAATGTATTTTTCTTGGTTATTCTTTGTTCACAAAAGCTTATAGAATTTTTATTCTAAACACAAGGACAATAAGAGAAAGTCTGTATGTTTCTTTTGATGACTCATCAGAAACAGAGGTTTCTGATGAATACATGAAGGAAGTAAATTTTTCTGACAAACCAGAAAATTGTGAACATCTCTTTGAAATGATAATAGAAGGTTTCTTAGAACATGATAAATCTTTCACAAACAAATCAATAGATAATTCATGTACTAACCCTGCAGAACAAATGGGAAGTGCATTAGAAATCTTGAATCAGAACACTGAAAACATATCTGATACTCAAAATTCTGATACACTACATACAAATGAAGCAACTGTTCAGGGGGGAAACTTCAAATCCATCCGAACCAACAAATTTTCACAACAAGTTGAGATAGATTGAAGGACATGTTCATTCTGACATCATTGGCAATCCAGCAGATGGTGTAAGAACAAGATCTGCAACAGCACATGAGTGTGCATTTGCTGGGTTCTTAAGCAAAATAGAACCCAAATCTGTCAAAGAAGCTCTAAGTGACTCAGATTGGATTCATGCTATGCAAGAAGAGCTGGATCAGTTTGAAAAGAGCAAGGTATGGGATCTGGTGCCTAGACCAAATGACAAATCTGTCATAGGCTCAAAATGGGTATTTAGAAATAAATCTGATGAAAATGGCATAATCACCAGGAATAAAGCAAGGTTAGTGGTCAAAGGTTATTGTCAACAAGAAGGTATAGACTATGATGAAACTTTTGCACCAGTAGCTAGATTAGAAGCTGTAAGAATTTTTCTTGCATTTGCTAATCATGTTTATAGATTAAACAAAGCCTTGTATGGTTTGAAGCAAGCTCCCAGAGCCTGGTATGAAACACTCTTAAACTTCTTACTCAATTTTGGGTTTACTAAAGGTACTATTGACACAACACTTTTCCTCAAAACACACAAAGGTCACATTTTGCTAGTCCAGATATATGTTGATGACATTATATTTGGATCAACAAATGAAAGTTTCTGCAAAAAGTTTCAAAAGCTAATGACCAGCCACTTTGAAATGAGCATGATGGGTTAGTTAACCTTTTTCTTAGGTTTACAAGTAAAATAAAGAATTGATGGAATATTTTTGAGTCAATCAAAGTATGTGAAAACAATTCTTCAAAAATACTCACTTGAAAACTGTTCAGTTTCAAAAACTCCCATGGCAACAGGGAACAAATTAGATTCTGATAAAGATGGTATAAGAGTAGATATTAAAACCTATAGGGGGATGATAGGATCATTGCTATATTTAACTGCAAGCAGACCAGATATTATGTTTGCAACATGCTTTCTGGCCAGATATCAATGTGATCCTAAAGAATCCCACCTTAAAGCTGGAAAAAGGGTTTTCAAATACCTAAAAAGCACACCAGAACTTGGTCTCTGGTATCCTAAGGATACAAACCTTAAACTAATTGCATACACAGATATAGATTATGTAGGGTGCAAGATTGACAGAAAAAGCACATCTGGTGCATGTCAAATCTTGGGAGAAAAATTGGTATGTTGGGCAAGCAAGAAACAAAACTGTGTTGCCACATCAACAGCAGAATCAGAATATGTAGCAGCGGCAAGTTGCTGTTCACAAGTGTTGTGGATGCAAACTCAGCTGAGAGATTATGGAGTAAATCTGACAAAAAATACCAATCCTATGTGATTCAAAGAGTGCAATAGCAATAACAGAATATCCAGTTCATCACTCAAGAACCAAACACATAGATGTCAGATATCACTTCATAAAAGATCATGTGGAGAAAGGTAACATAGAAATGTATTTTGTTCCAACTGAAAACCAAATTGCTGATATCTTTACAAAGCCTCTTGATGAAAAGAGACACAATTTTTTAATCAGCAAACTTGGCATGGTCAATATAAAAGATGAAGATTTTTCAGAAAACAAAAGGTCACAAATGGAAAACCAAATTGATGAACATCAGAATTCTGATAATCAAAAAAAAAATCAACAGGTTTCTGACAAAGAAATCCATCAATCTGATGGAACATCAGAAGATCTGATAAATCATCAATGAATGTGATTATTTATCAGAAAATATGAAGAGTATCAGAAAATCTGATGAAATCATCAGAAATTCTGGTACAACATTAGAAACTTTGTTTAAACATTAGAATGATCACTGATCATCCAAAATTTCCATCTTCATGTATATCCCACATATGTATAAATTCATAACTGTGAATAGTCTGTTTTTTGTATTTCTTTTTTTCCTGTCTTTTATTTAAATTAAAAAAAAAAACAAAAAGGGGGAAAACTAACATGCATTAGGATAAAATTCAATACAGCAGAGAAAATCAACCGTCACAAGAAAATTTTTGCAGAAAATTGAATTTTTCTTACACAACCAATGCATGCAACGTCATTTTTTCATAAGAAGTTTAAGAGACACATAGGCACTAAAATGATTAGGAGCTATGAAAGTAGCCGCCTAGCTATTCAATGCTTACTCACACATGGGGCTTAGTAGACTGTCATATTCTCTCTACATGAGGTATCTTCTTAAATGAAGAGATTGAAATGAAAATGAAAAATCTTTGGCTATTAATAACATTTATGATACAACTATCACTTTCATCTATAAATATTAACAACCTGAAAAAGACTTTCTACACACCAAAATCTTCTCTTCAAAAGCTCCTCATCAGAAATTTCTTGTTTTAGAATGGGTCGCCCAAAAATGATGAAAGTAACACAATTCCCCCTCCCTCTTCACAGACATCATATTCTTAGATTAAGATCTAACTTGGAAGATCCTGCATGGGAGGACTACAGGTATGTGTATGACATGATCGTGCGAAGTCCCTTGGGCTTTGCTGTATCTACACATGTCACTATCTATCTAGAACTTCTTCAAGAATTCTGGTGGAACGCTAAAATCATCTTCAGTGGCACTTCCATGTGGATAGAGAGTAAGGTTATGGGGGTCAGAATCACCCTAAAGGAGGAAACTCTCAAAGATGTCCTCCGACTGGGTGGTGATCAAGAAAACACCTTCCTGGATAAGGCAGTGTGCAACAGACCTTGACAGAAATGGGCTATCATACATACAACGTGTCAAGGCAGGTTAGCAAATCTGGTTTTATACCACCTTTCTAGTATTTGGTGACACAGCTCAGTGTTTGCTTCTCTAAGGAGATTAGACACTTCAATGAGTTGTCCCATAGGATGATGGAGGTGATTCATGCAGTTGTACAGGAAAAACCTTACAACTATTCTAAGCTTCTCATGAGAGACCTAGAAGCAAACATTCACGACCATCAACCTTTTCTGATCTACCCTCGATTCGTGACCAATGTGATTACCAGTCAGCTGGACTTCGGAGGAGTGAGAAGCTGGTATCCAAGGGCCGAGCTGGCACTTCAAGAAAACATAAGCGATCCTACCCTAGTCCCATCAACGAATCACATTGGACGAATAACCAGTCTCTTGTTATATGTGAAGTGCATTTATAATGTGCTGGAGGAAGAGTAGTTGTTGTTTGTTTTTTTTAATGATATTTTCTTATCTTTATTTATTTTGTTTTTTTTCTTAAAAAAACAAAAACAAAAACATATCAATAGATCTAGGGGGAACTAAAACAACATGTCTGATAAAAACAAGGAAAATCTGGTGAAACTAAAATGAAATCTGATAGATTTAGTAAAACTCAGAAAATCTGGTGAACAAATCATCAAAAAATCTGATAATTTTTCAGAAAAACCCAGTAAATCATCAGAATGTGTTCATACATCAGAGAATTCTCAAAATAACCAGAAAATCTGATAATATATCAGAAAGTCAAATTTTTTATCAGAAAAGTTTCTTGATAATTAGGAAGTCTGACAAATCAACAGAAAGAAGCATCAGGAAACGTTCCCTCAAAACAAGATTCAAAGAAACTTATAACCAAATATTTTTTTTAAGATAAGTTTCTTCAAAGATATTTTTTCTGAGGATTGGAACAAGCTGTATAACAAAAACCTTCCGGAAAATCCGAGTAATGATGTGGAGTTCAGAATTACAATGTAAGTAAAAATCTCAAAACTCTACTCACTCCCTCTCATCTTAAAAAAAAAAAATGCTGATTCAATCTTTATATATGAATCAAATGCATTTCTGATGAAATATGAAGAAAATCCAACTCTCAAAGTTCTATTCAAAGATTTTCTGATATTTCATCAAAAGGAAAACTTGGGAGGATACATAATCTCAAAAAAGGTTTCTATTGTACCTTTTTAAAACAAAATGGGTCCCACATGAAGAAAAGGTGCAAGTTGGAAATTAGTGTTTATCTGCTAAATCCTTGGAATCTCTGATTTTCATAAAAATATTTTAAATTAGAGATAAACCAAAGGTTTTTCTAAAACGGTTGTTTCCTAAACGGATTAAAACATCATTAAGGTGTCATTAAACACCTTAAATTCAAACAACCCACGAAAAACACTCAATGATCTCTGTCACAATACACTATAAATACCTCATTCAAAAACAGAGACTTTCATCTTCAACCTTCAAACTCAAAACCCTAAAAACCCTTTTTTGAAACAAAAACCCCAATTCTCAATGGCTGCTATCAACATCAGTATACCACCAGTTGAACACCCTGTTCCTTTTATCACTGAAGCTGAATTTCTTCCATTAAAGAGCAACAATGAAGCGATGAACGATAACATTGAAGAATATGATATAAAGTGTCAAATTCTAATTGAATTTCTGATCAGAAGCCCGATAGCTCAAGCTCTCACAAAGACCCAAGAGGTACCAGAAAAGCTCATACAACAAGTTGTAAAAACTCTCAAAGTCTCAAATCAAATCGAGCTAACTGCACATGTGTGGGGAGATATCTTCATTACAATCTCACCAGAGAAAATAAGGGAATGTTTGGAACTACCCTTAAGCCAAAGCTATGAAGTAGCACCAGAAAAGGAAGATAGGTTTCCACTACTTGATGCAGTAATGGGTTATAAGACAAAAATTTCAAAAATCAATGAGTTCAAGAGGAATAAGCTACCTGCCTTCTGGCAAGTGTTGATGGAAATTCTGAACAAGTGTTTATCATCAAAAATTGGAAGTACAGATCAGATAAATATGAATATTCTGACAATCATGTTTAGTCTCATTAATGGGTTGAATATTGATTTTGAAACAAAAATATTTAATCTGATCAGAAGATCAATTCTGACTAACACTGAAAGGATAGATTCACATCTACCTTTTCCCAGATTTCTGTCAATCATAATTTCTGATGCATTTTCCGAAAGGAACCTAGAAATTCCAGCGTCGGAAAATATGTGGAGTACAGAAATTTTGAGACCTTGGACTGCTGTAGGGTCTTAGAAGTCAGATTATGATGTGCTGGTTCTGTCAGAAAGAATGATGAGTCTGATACCAAAAGATTCACCATACAGAGCAGAATACTTAAAGATGTTAAGCAAGAAGCCAGAGAACAAAGAAGTTTTTGAAAGTGTGTCCCCCATGGAGCATAATGCACAAGAGTCAAGCACACCAAGAACGGAGCAGCAGGGTGAATCTGATCCTCATCCAAGTTATAAAGATGTGAACATGAGTCCTGTGGCAAAAGAACATCATGCTGAAATCTCACATATGGGAGAAACAGGTGCACAACACTCTAAACTTGATATTATTCATAATTCTGAGAGTGATTCTAATGATTCAAATCAAGGAAATTATGAAATTTCAAAAATGGGCACTGTTTCTGTAAGACGAAGTGAGATTGGTACCAAAAACCTATTTTCTGAATCAGATTCTGAGGAGGAAATTGTGGTAACAACAGGTAGAGATCAGTTTACTGATCAAGGAAACTTGGATGAGAAAGTTAAAAGTTTCTCAACAACTCATGGAGAACCTGAAAAGGTTTAAGGATATGAAGAAAACCAGAACTTAAATATGTTTCAGTTTTCTGGTGAGGGAACAGAGAATATGGAATATTTCCATCCTCTTAACCTCAGAACAACAGAAAATACTAAAACTCTTGCTAATGTTCATTTGTTAGTAAAGAGGTTGCAGTATAATGTTACCAGACTCGCAAAAATGATCTTCATGAACTGAAAGCCTCAATTCCACAAGAAAAAATAACAGGAGAGTCGGAAACTCCTCAACAGCAACCAGAAACCATTCAACAAGATCAAACCAAAAAACAGAAACTCCAACAACTCAAAAACAAAAGCAGCCCATGGGTCCACCTCCTAGTAAACCAAAGTTACTCATGGGTCCTCCACCAAACATCCCAAAGCCAGATACTTCAAGGGTCCAACAGAAAGAACCTGTTCCAGTTCAGACATCTTCCACAACTCTCACAGGAGAAACAGAATTCAGCATAAAAATAGATGCAAAAGAGAAGAGAAGAATGGAATATGAAGTAAGCTCTTCAAAAAGGCCACGAAAAGTGATTAGATAAGATTCAGAGGGAAACCTCAAAGAAGTAGAAGTGCTAAAAGGTGATTTACACACAATCATGTATCCTGAAGAACACCTAAAGAATTACTACTGGAAAGGTCCCGAAGACAACCCAAAAAGGCCACTTTCTCCAATGAGTAAAGGTATTGTTCAAGTCAGAAATAATGGAAGCTAGGAAATTCTGCATAAACCAATGACCAATCCAATAGTCTCTATTGATAGAATCATCACTTTGACTACTAGAGGAGGTATCTTAGGAAATGAAGGTCAGAACAAGTACACCTTGATCAGAAAAGATAATAGTGAACAAAAGGTTACTGATGCAAATCTGGCTGATGATATTCACCCAATGGGCATAGTAAAAATGAAGAATATCGTTGATAAAGAGGAAAGTGGTTCAGTTGTGATCAGAAGAGCCGTTGACAACATCAAAAATGCAGGAGCAAAGTTATATAAAAGAGCTGCACTGGCAGATTTTGATCTATGCATCAATTTTGAGTACAGCAACAAGGTGCTAATACCTCCTCCCAATAATACAATTCCATCTCAAATTCCTTCTAAACTAGTGGGAACTGGAGCAATCTTTGACAAACCAGAAATATGTGTAGTCTTCAAAGATGCTCATGATGAGAAAGCTCTGTTCAGAATCAGTGAAATATGCAGGTATTCAAATCAAACTCTGAAATATATAAAGAACTGCATGAATGAGAAACAAGAGCAGCTCAAGAAGAAGGGAAAGAACAATAAACAGCTGAGAAAAACAATTAATGATTGCAATGAAAAGTGGATGGAATCCAGAGGATGGTACAACGAACTTTACAAAGAAACTCAAAAGGCAATTGATCACAAGAAAAGGCTAAAACCAGGAGACAAATACAGAAGTGGAGTGAAGATCAATTAATAAATTGATGAGATTAAATGTCTATTTTTGAACAATCTTTTGTTTTTGTCTGTTTTGAACAAATGGTTGGTTTGATTATGTTTTATGTTTCTGAACCTAATTGTTTGAAATTTTCTTTTCAAGGATTAGTTGAAAAGTTGTTTATGTTGATAGAGATACTTCATTTTCTTACAATACTTAGGGGGAAACTATTAGGAAACTTTATTTATAAGTATTGAAGAAAATCATATTCAACTAGATCCATGAAGAAGATAACAGTCCTGAAGATCACAACAAGAAGAAGACGATCGGATAGGACAACTGAAATGAACAGCATCTACTTCAAAGAATCACAAGTTGATCAAGAGCTGAAATAGACTATCAGAGAAGGTCATTTCTGATGGATCTGATGATATTTCTGATGAAATATCATCAGTTTCTGACGATTCTGATAATTAGATTTTCTGATGATTTGTTCACCAGAATTTCTGATGAAGTGGTTTATTAGAAATTCTGATGAATACCCCACTTGTCTAAAAATCAACTCTATCCTGCCACAATAACCGAAGCTGCTTGACATTATTGGATATCATGATTACAAAGGTAACTTGACTGTTGGATTCAATGAATATGTCAAATGGCTACTTTATGCAGGACTTATTGCATGAATAAACAATTGTTTATTCATGTATCCAGCCTTCTATAAATAGAAGGCTCACCCAGTAGAAGACAATGAGTTTGAAGCTTAGCATTCAATACATACTACAAAACTCCATTGCCCTCTCACCCACAGAATTCAAGATTCATTTATATTAGATAATAATCTTACAATCACCTTGTAAACTATTTTGTTTCAAAGTGATATAAACTTGATAATTCTGTAGGTTTTGTTTCTTAAAAGTCTAATTTCCATTTCCGCAAATCTTTTTTCACATCTACTGAAATCACTTGCCATATTACTGTAGGATCGGTTTCGGACCCAATTGAGTCTATCAGAAGAACTTTTCCTGATTTGAACGGCGAAAACAGACAAATCAGGTTCAGTTCACCGAGTATTCACTTTAAACTGTTGATTCTATTGATTGAACAACGTTTACACTTGAGTCAACACTTCAGCAGCACTTCGTGGCTCACCGGAAGACAATCACCCTAACTATCCTTAGATTTCGCTCCAAATGACACCCTTTATATAGGTGACCTGATTTCGCTCCCACATGCAATATCATCAGGAGCGAAATCAACATGTTACATCATCAGCGAAATCAGACTGACATTTTCGGGCGGAATCAAGCTTAAAACACTCTCGGGCGGAATCACAACATAGGGGTTTCGCTCCAAATGACAACATGTCATTTGGAGCGGTATCACATCCAATAACAGATTCTTGGATTTCATGCCCAGATCTAGCCTATCCTACTCTAGACTCGATACATGACGCAGACGACAGACGGATGCACCAACAAACTCCCCCTCGGATGTTGACGGAGTCTTCAGTGTCGAGTCTTCGCATCTTCAGTCCTTATCGGTCTTCACTTTCTCTTTCATCTTCAATAAACTTTTTCCCTTGGATGTTGACATCTTCAAGTTCATCAGCACCAACATACACTCCCTCTCACGGATGTTGATCTCTTCCATCTTCATCAGTAGAATCAATCTTAGGATCAGGACCTGACTCTTTGCAATTCAGACTCACTCAGACTCCCCCTCTCAATCAGCTGGGATCGTGGTCTGGAAATCACAAATTCAGGATCTTTTCCTAGCTCTTATCCTGCAAAACTCTATCACAAACATAAGTTTTATGATAAACATTTAAGCATTCAAACATTACTTGTAGATCCTATCACAAACTAATCTATCAATTAGTTTCTGATGAACCACTTTCAAGAGAAACATGTTTGCAGCTTTTGATTTCCACAAGTAAATTTTAACCTTAAATCTTTCACACTCACTATTCCCAAACCAGTTCATCAAGTTTAGCACTTGGGATTTTGAAAATCGGCTCTTCAACACCAGTTGTCGAAAATCTTTTTGGATTTTTCAAAATTTATGCTAAAACACACCAAAATCTTTTTGGCTTTTCTGAAAGATAAACACTGACACCACATGAAAAACTAAATGCAGAAACGAAATATTTACAAGCAATATTTTTGTGAGTTTGTGCAAAAGGATCATATCAGTTTTTGAGACACATCACCAACACCGTTAAGCTTGATTTCATTTTAAGCTATAAACAATTCACCTAGATTGTCAGTATGTTTGTCCTCTTAAATTTTCACACAAATTTCAACTGTTTCGAGATACGCAATTAGTGTCTTAATTACTTAAACTTATTCGTGTGTCCCACCACTTGAATATACTCCCGTATCCAGATCCCAATATTCAGTCTTACAGGTGAGTATACCACAGATAATATCTGTAAAGGGGTTAAATTGCGAGGGTCGTGAGAGCTCAGGTCGATACTTCCGTATACGCAAAGAGATGACGGCTTCGACTTTTGGTGTGTCCCTTTTAGAGGATCTTTTTGTTACAACAGCAGTGACTATCAATTTTATTGTTTAATCAACTTGCTGAGGGCGGTGCTATGTTTCAAGCATTTGCGGAAAGTATTATCCGGGGACTAGGTCAGTATTTCCATACAGCAGAAGTCCCGGGATAATACCCCAGATATCACTGAGCATAAAGGCCTAGTATCTCAGAATAAGGGACCTTTCAAACAAGATTTCAGGGGTTACCTATATATTCAAGAAGTTGTTACCCACAGAATAAGCAAGTTTGAATTTTTAGATTTATATCTCGTCACAATTTACTAAGTGTGCAAAAACCTACTGACACATCCGCAGTAAGATTGTTTATCACATTTTGACTTTACATTTCTTTAGCGTGTTGTGATATTCCACTGATGTACTATCATTTCCTCTTTTATGCAACAAAAACTCATTTTTGAATTTTATCATGTTTTTGACTTTTTCGAATTTTCTAATGTTTTTGGATTTTCTGAAATTTTCTACTCCCCCTAAAATGAAAACACATAAAGAAATTTGAAAACAAACTGTACAAGGAAACATGACAACCGATATCAAATCACCTCAAATCGCCATCCACTTGGCATAACAATCAGAACTCCCCCTATCAACAAACTATTTTCCCATTTAGATTTCAAAACACTTAAGTTTGTTTCAATCCAAATGGTTTTTCCGAAAAATAAGTTTAGTTGATTTTACCACTTGTAGGTATATCAATAATAGGTTCGGGGATGTGGTTCATCATATTGTCTTTCAACCACTTGTAGGAAAATACAAGTACAAATTAATGTCCTTGATTTACCATATGCAAGTATGCACAATCAAATCTCTTACCACTTGTACGACAAACACAAACAAACCTCTTAACGTTTGAATGATGACATTACCGTATAAATCTTCTTAAGAAAGATGCTGATTCATGATCCATGATTACAAACTTAGGAACTCCGGCAAGTCAGGTTTTTCTATTCAAAGAAAATATCCACCCAAGCCTGACCAGCCTTGGGTGTCACCGAGTCATCAACACTCGGTTTTTTACCTTTCCTCTTCTTCTCATAGAACTCTTTAACCCCTTTGACTTTTCGGTCAATCATCTTACCAAAGATATGTTTTACCTTGGGGTTAAAGGCCTTCTCCACATCAAAAACCTGCTTATCATTGTAAAATTGGTTAGAAATTTCAACCTTACCAATTTTCTTCTTATAATTTTCAACACGGAGTGATGGAAAATTGTCATCATCCACCGTCGGCACTGACTTCTCAGCTTTCAAAATAGCTTCACATTCTGATACAACATGTGGCTCAACTGACTTTATGGAGTCACTTTCATCGCCAGAAGATAGCTCCTCTGATTTTGACCTATCAGAATCATCGCTAGAGCTTTCAACAGCTTTCTTAGCAACCCATTTCTGGTTGTCAGATTTAGCTCTCTTTTTGTAAAACTTGTTTGAACATTCACCAGTTTCAAAAATGAATTTTTGAACAGTTTGGTTCTATCAAGTGGTGGTTCAAACTCTAACTTTGTTCTTCAGTTTACGAGATACTCCCTGTTTTGGTGCTATTGCCTTAGAACAATCTCTAGCAATATGTCCAACAGTGTTGCATTGGAAACAGGTTCTCGTATCTTTCTTCTGCTCAGCCATCTTCTTCATTTCGTCTTGCTTCTTTGCAAGGAACTCATTGTTTGACTGCCTCCAGAATGCTTTCTTTTCTTCTTCGTCGGATGATGTTCCTGAAACAAATGTCATCCTGGATTTAAAATCACGAATATATTTTTCATTTTTCTGTTTTTCTGTTGGAGTAAATCCTAAACCTTTCTTTTTGAAATTACCGTTATGGTTAGATTTCTTTTGAAAACCTGAACCAGAACCGTAACCTTTTTTCTTGTTTAATCTCTGTTGAACTCTTGAGGTGTATTTTTTAGGTTTTTCATTAAGATGTAAATCTTTTATTTCAGAAATATTAATTTCTGTGAGTTTGAAAACCTTGTTTATCATTTCAGTTTTGACACCTCTTGTTGGAAATTCCTCATCAGAATATAATTTGTCAGAATCATTCAAAATATAAGCAACTTTAAACATTTCATCATCCAAATTAGATTTTGATAACATGAATTCTTTGTCATAAACTATTTTGCCCTGTTTTTCTGTTTGACTTGGAGTGCTTGACTCAGACTTTGACTCTGTCACTGACTCCGACTTTGACTCCTCTGTGTCATCGTTATCTAACACATGATCCACAACTTTCTTCATCAATTGAGATTGTTGATCAGCATCAGATGATGTAAACGTGACATCAATACTTTCTGGTAGATTGACTGACGACTCCGACTACCACTGTAAGTTTATAGCCCTTTTGACTCTTTCATCATTTGGATTTCTAGCCAAATATCCATTTTCCAGCGGGGGTGGACACTTGTTGTAACTGACACCTTGTTTCTTACCAGATGACTCTTTAGTGCCTTTCTTCTTTTTAGTCTTTTTCACTGGAGTCTTTTCTTCAATCTTTTCTTCTGAAATTTCTTTTCTTCGGTTACTTCATTTTCCTCAAATTCTTTCAAGCTTTCAGCTGTCGGATAAATCCTGTCAATGACATAAGACGAACATGAGTAAGTTTTCAATAAACGGTTTACTCGTTCAGTTTCAATTCTCTGTAGCTCAAGTTTCTGTTCAAGAGCAGCACCCTTCTCGATATAGTTATTCACAACTTTCTGCTTCATCATGAACGCTCCTTGAAGTGTCTTCATTGCAGTAGCTTGCTCTTCACTTGTGTCATTGTACATATTCATCGCTTTGTTGAGCACATCATAAGATTCCTTTAATCTGTTCATGTTGTGAATCAAATAACTGTTTTGTTTCTTTATAGCTTCACAATTTTCACAAATCACTGGACTCTTCTTTGCAATGGCCTCTTCATTAATCTCGAACTTTGGAACTTCTTTCACTTTTCTTCTCACTATCGGTACTGTCTCATCGTCACTACTCACCGGTGTCTTTACCTTTTTCTTTTTCTTCTTTGCCTTCTCATCCTCACTATCGCTTTCTGTCATCATCTTCAGATGTTGTGCCATTTGTCTAGCATAATACTCAGTTCCATCATCATCACTGTCTTCTTCAATTCTGGCAACAAAAGCTTTGTGAGCTGTATGAGCTATGGCTTGATCAGGAATATAATCATCCCAAGTAAAATCCTCCCAGCTAAAACCCTCAGGTAATTTCTCGTCATCTTGATCAATCACACAAGCTTTTCCATCAGCTGAGACATATTTATCCCAGTTGAATGGCTTCTTTTCATCTTGATTAACCACACAAGCTCTTTTTCCAGAATCTTCAATTACATTTCTTCCATGTGCAGTTTAAGCTTGATGTTGATGTTGTTGAGATGGTTGTTGAGCAACTTGATGGTAGATGGCTTTTCGGTAGTAATCATTGTTGTTGTTGAAAGGATTCTGAGCTCCACTTGCTTCGCGGTTGGTGCACTCCCTCTTAAAGTGACCTTTCTCACTGCAACGAAAACAAGTGACTTTAGATTTGTCAAAACCCAAAGTAGAAACATTAGCCTCACGAAGATCATCTCTCCCCATGCTCAGCTCTCCTTAACACGCTGGCCAAACACCATTTTATGTCCATCAGCTCCATCTCTTCAGCATCTATCTATCTGGTCGTAATCCTCCTTTGTTAGCATTGGATTTCTGATACGACCTGCAACAAAACAACTGTAAGATTCTAAAACCATTCCCAATAAAGACATTTGATTTTTAGCAACTTCATCTGAATAATCTTGATCATTCTCAAGATTTAAAACAATATTGCACTGAAGTTTTCTTCCATTCTTTCTGCTGAAATGTTCGGATCAAATGATGGAAATGATGAGAAACTTGTGTTGCTGCTTGACCCTTTTGATGAACTTCCGGTTGAATTCTTGGCGTTGAAAGCAGTTTCCACTTTAGGAGATAAATTTGTAGATTTCTCATTCACCCCTGCTTTGTAGTACAACCCAATATCCTGTTCACCGTCGAAATCTTTCATTCGAACAATCTTTCTTTGTTCCATCTTTTGAGCTTCCAACTTCTCAATGAATTTGCTCAAGGTTAACGTGCTAAATCCTTTCTTGTTCCTAAGCATCATCAGATATGTACCCCATGTTTCATGTGGCAATGCATCTGCTAACTTCTCTATCAGTTCTTCATTGTCTTTGTTGATGCTTACCCTCTTCATATTCACCAACAAATTGCAATATCTTTCGATGATTTGCTTTGTGCTCTCATTCTTTAATCCACGAAACAAGTCAAATTCTTTCTTTAACAGAGATTTCTTGTTCTTGATCATTTCCTGACTACCGACAAACATTGATCGCAACGCTTTCCAAATTGAATAAGAACTTCCGTTGTGTTGCAACAAGACCATAATGTCTTCTTTCACAGCTTGTTGTAGCAGACTTAACATCATCTTCTCATTTTTGTATTTCTTTTTGTCATCCGCACTCATATCCTTGATCGCAACTTCCTCTTCATCGTCATTTAACGGTCTCACATACTTTGTCTCAACACACTCCCACGCGTCTAGGTAATTAGCTTGTACCCAGTTTTCGAAACGGCCTTCCCAACCCTTATATTCTTCAATGTTCATGAGTTTGGGCGGTTTCTGCATTGTTCCTATTTCGTTTTCTAGCATCGTATTCTGTGCAATAGTAATCGGGGTAACCAGAGTAGCGAATGCGTTGTAGAATTCTTCGTCCATTTTTCAGATTTCAAAAATTTTCACAAAACAATCTTTGTTCAAGCGAAATTAACAATTTAAGTGAGATAACTTTTTGGAGCGGAATCAATAGGTTCAACAGGAGCAAAATCACTTCGTAACCAGGAGCGGAATCAGAATGCTTGGAGCGAAATCAAGAAGTAACTTTGGAGCGAAATCAAGATGTATTCTTGAGCGAAATCAAGATGTATCCTGGAGCGAAATCATGATGAATTCTGGAGCAAAATCAACGATTTGGAGCGGAATTAAAATCAAACTTCGAGCAAAATCAGAAGTGACGTCATCATTTCTCGAACTCGTTCCAGGCGAAATCACAATTATGTCCAGATTTAATTCGAATTACCTGATGAAACTTTCTAGGCTTTGTTAGATTACTATTCCGAGCAAACTGTGCAAAAATCAGATCAATTCGACAACTTTTTCCCAGTCAAATTGCAAAAAACAGTGTAGAAGGTGTAGAAAAACAGAAATTTCGGCTGAATTGGCAAGAGCTCTTCCTCCTTAGCTCTGATATCACTTGTAGGATCGGTTTCGGACCCAATTGAGTCTATCAGAAGAACTTTTCCTGATTTGAACGGCGGAAACAGAAAAATCAGGTTCAATTCACCGAGAATTCACTTTAAACAGTTGAATCTATTGATTTGAATGACGTTTACACTTGAGTCAACACTTCGGCAGCACTTCGTGGCTCACCGGAAGACAATCACCCTAAACTCTATGTGATTTCACTCCAAGACACATCCTATTTATAGTTGACCTGATTTCGCTCCAACATGCAAGATCATCAGGAGCGAAATCAGCTTTTACATCATGAGCGAAATCAGGAATAATCATTACGAGCGAAATCAGTACCTATGAGGTTTCGGGCGGAATCAAATTGTTGGGGTTTCTCTCCAAATGACAAATTGTCATTTGGAGCGGAATCACATCTAAACACAATATCTAGGATTCCGTTCCCTGAACTAGCCTATTCTTCACTAGACTCGATACAAGACGTAGACGACAGATTGATGCACCAACAATTACGTGAAAAGAAGTTTTTAAGCCCATACTAGGTCCAACAGTGGGGTTAGGAAAATCTCTATATAATTGATAGTGGGGTTCCTGCGCGATGCAATGGGAGCACAACACTTAGATTGGTGATTTTAGGGGTTGCACATTGCGTTGCGATTCGTTTCGGTTTAGCTTTGAGCTATAACCATAACGAAAACCAAATTAATTATAAAACATGAGATTCTAACCTAGTGAGTCATTTATAGTCTTAGGAAGCCAATGTGAGTCATTGATGCCGGTTTCGATGATTGTCGACGATCCTTGCTCGGTGTTACGCAACAGAAAAAATAAACATCGGATATCAATAATTGAAAAGAATGTTTAATTTGGCCTATTAAAATTTGTAGAAATAATATATATTCTTGATAGTTATTAATAGTGAAGGAAACAAATGGGTACAATGGTGAAGGAAGAAGAACTTGCTTTAAGTTAGTTATTTTATGTTGGTTTTATTCCTTTTTAAATATTTATTTTGTAGAGTTATACATAAATATCATTTTTATAATTTTAGGCTTTTGGAATCCATACATAAATACAATTAGATCTTGTCTAACTGGTCATGTGAATCTACATTTATCTTTGTGTTCAAAAAGATAATAGTTTAATAACAAAATATACTTTTGTCAATAAACCTTAATTACATAAAATGGGTAGGTGGATACTACCATCCAAATCCATTGCCAAAGTCTAAAATGCAAAATTCCAAAAGACACTAAACCAAAAGTTCATAATTATTTCAATTACTTGTTTCATAAATTTAACAGACTATTCATATAGTCATCTTCTTTACTTAACAACCAGTAGCCAAAGGAACCCGGGCCAAGTGAATTAAGATTCAAGTTTCGACTAACTAATTGATACTTTGATTTTTCGAAATGGACCCACGGTGGTTGTTCCGTTGAGCCATAGTTGCAGTGGTGGCTGAACACCGACCAGGTGAGAGGCGAGAATCGAGACAAAGAAATGCAGCGAATGTCCCGAACAGAAGAAACAAACCTTACGGTTACATGTTCACATCATTGGTTCTTGGGGGCTTCATATAGAAAGATGGACAGAGAGTAGCGAGGGAGATAAATTCTAAAGAAATATGGGGTGAGGTTCAAGGATTTTAGATTTGTATAACAATTATAGAGATATCTTTATCCTATATAGGGTAAGGTTCATGCGAGAACCACCTTTATTGCGAGGGGCAATACTGTAAATATATAACAAAATTGAGCATATATTCGTTATATATGCGAAATTAGGGCAAAAAAGAACAGAATCATTGAAGATTGTGGCATAATTAGGGAGAATTTGAAGAACAAACGTCCAATGAACTGCCATAACCTAGTTATTGTCGGAATATCCTGCGTCATTACACCGTTCCGTGAATTTGTAAGTTTATACACTCTGTTTTGCATATTTATATGTTAGCATGAAGCTTAATCACCGATTCAGATCTTTTATATGTGAATATGAGGCTTAATCTTCGTTTCTTATATGAATTAGTGAAAATGGTGTGATGTATATAACTTTTGAGGGATTAGGGGCGATTGTTGTGTGATAGCACAATCTGTAATGTGGTAGTTATGTGCTTTTGTGTATGTAATTTTGTTACTGATTAATGTTAAATATGATAGGTGGTAATACGAAATTGGATTTGTTACGGGTTAGGGTTTTTTTAATGAAGCAAAACTGTTGATAAGGTCAGTCATGTTAATGCACATGTGCATAGTTATGCACTTATGCATATTTTGCCATATTAGTTTAAAAGGGTCAGTCATATTGATGAAAATACGTATATTTATGCACATGTGCATAATTTGCTAGAATAGGTTAATAAGGTCATTCCAGTTAAATTGTCCGCGCTTGGTACGTGGAAACAAATTGCCAATATTTCCAACGATTTTGCAGGTTTGGGGGTGGATCTAATGTCGTTTTTAAGCGGGCTCAGAAAGTTAAGTAACATTCTGGAAGGAAGTATGGTTGGGTGACCAGTCGTTGTGCAGCAGGTACACACTTTTATATGCGCTGGAACGCCGCAAATCAGCGTGTCTACAAGAGCGGATGGGGGTAGAAAACGGACAACTAACGCTGCATCCCCAATGGTCTAGGCTGCAACTTAACCCGTCTGAACTGGCTGAGTTATCGGACTTAACCTATGCAGTGGATGCGGTCTCTTTTGAGGTGGGTCCAGACAGATGGATGTGGTCTCCGGAATCCTCCGGGTTATTTACAGTTCATAACATCAGGAAGATAATCGAGGAAAAGTCGTTTCCAAATGATGGTTTCGGGTTCTTTTGGAACAGATGGGTGCCGCTAAAAATAAATTTATTGGTTTGGAGGCTTGTTTTGGATAGACTACCAACAACAACGAATCTTTGTAGAAGAAATGTCCAAATTCCAGCCCTTGATTGCAAGATCTGCCATGACGGGGACGAAACAGCGAGCCAACTTTTTTTTCATGCAGACTGGCTCAAAGTCTATGGGATTTTGTCGCTGAATGGTGCAAGTTGGGATCAATATTCGTGCTAGATCTGAAGGATTTTGTGTATCTGCATCAGTGCTACTGCGGATCTAAAAAATAGAAACAGGTTATGATCTCAATCATTCAGATTATGCTATTGTTTATATGGAGAAACATGAATGATGTTTTTAATAGGAAGCAAACGAATCTGACACGTCTGAAGGAGGAAGTTAACACGCTTGGGTTTCTTTGGATAAAAAAATAGGGCAAAGTGCAACGCTTTAAGTATCTGTTTTTTATCAGTAACACTCGGTAAGGATCTGATTATTACCAGTAGATATATATATTGTTCTTTAGGTATCTGTTTTTTATCAGTAATTTTGATTTCCATCAATGATTTATATGAATGTGATTCAACTCGTTGATATGTTAACTGTGCTTGTTATGTTATCGCACATATCTTATACAGTGCCATAGCCGACCTAGTATGTATATGTAAACCAAATAAAGTTAATAATATCATTCATGTGCATAGTGAGTTTGAGCAGATTTGTTTAGGATACGTGTACATGATTTTGGGTAATTAGAAAATGCTGGTATTGTTGTTTTAGATAATGCACATGTGCATAGTGAACTTGTGAAGTTTTGTGTAAGATACGTGGTTTTGTGTAATTAGGATATGATGGTGTTATTGTGATTTTGTGTAATTAGGATATGATGGTGTTATTGTTTCATGTGATTCACATGTGCATAGCAAACATGAGCAGCTTTGTTTAATATACGTGTATATGATTCTGTGTAATTAGATTTTGTTGATGTTGTTGTTTAAATTGACGCAAATGTGCATATTGAATTTGAGCACATAACATTAAACTTTACATATGGATTGATTTTAAGCATCATTATAAGAATATGTGATGCACATGTGCATATAGATGCACGAATTCATATCGTTACAGTGATAGTGATGAAAAAGGTTGTTTAATGACATACTAATTGAAATTGCATGTTTGATTATATTATGTTTCAGTTATTATTGTAGGCAAAAAAAATGGAAAAAGCGAAGAAAATAACACTTTTGTTGAGATCGAATGATAAAGGGGCAACAAAACTGCCAGATGATAAGGAAGGTGATGATAAGGAAGGTGAATACAAAAGTGTTAAGTGAAAAGCCAAAGAAGGTTGGTTATTAGTCGATGATGCAGTTGGTAATATATGCACATGTGCATCCAATTGTTACTTTCTGTTGAACGATGTTCTTTGATGTCACGTGCAGTTACGACAGGATAAAGAAATACAAGGAATAGGACAAGTAGACGAATGCATGATGTGATGGATCTTATGTGATGGATGATAAGGGCGACAAGACAGTGGAAAACATTAATGAAAGAAAGTTGGATAGAACGATGTTATATTGAAAATTATGGTTGTTTTTTGTATGATGGTTTATATGTTAGTTATTTTCTTTTAACGATAATTTATGTTTGTTTATTGGACGATGACAACTATGTGATTGTTAATTCCATAATTTGATGTAATATGGTATAGTATATGTTGGAAATGCACATGTGCATAAGGTGAATTAGTATGCATAGTGGTGATATATGATGTGTTACCGGATGATTATATTCAGTTTACAACGTTTTCAAATGTTATATGGTGGTTGGTATAGTATATGTTAGAAATACACAAGTGTGTAATATTGTGACGTAAATGATTGTTAATTCCTCAGCACGCCATAAGATGCATAAACTCCACCCATGCCTCCCCGGTTGTCGGCTTGTTCTTCCATTTTTATGTAGTTGTTCGCCACCCAAGACCCTTTGTTTAATGCCATTCTGTACATAATTGGATAGTCATCCATAAGGCACCTGTTCAGAATCCATACATAAACAGGATCCATACATCAACGACATGGTATAATTTTCAACATAATGCACATGTGCATATAGGTTAATACAATATCATTTACAATCAACATGATGCAGATGTGCATATAATTTAATACAACATCATTTACAGTCAATATAATGCACATGTGCACATCATTTAATACAATATCATGTACAAAAGTATAAACATCGTTTAGAGTCAACATAATACCTTTAGTCACAAATCGAATGAATTGCAACTCTTGATAATCTGTATATGTAGGTGTTGTCAAAGTGATGTATACATAGAGTCAAGAGTCTGAATTTCAAACCTATGAAGGGTATGTCGACTTTCAACAGTTTTAGACATAATTCTGTGACTATCAACGGGATTGATAACAGATGGACCACCAAAGTCGACATCAGATGTTGTATGATGATGATATTTCAGACAATATATGAGGAGGTTCATCGGATATACGAGGATCGACACGAAGACGCCATATGCCATTGTAAACATCGTGCCGACTGCAACCGCCATGAAGTACATGAACACGACTATCTATATGCCATGAAAACCACCGTGCACGGCTCTCCGCCGCCGTGAACCGCCGTGAATGCCTCTCGGCCGAGTGAGAAGACCATGAACTGGTGCTGGTGAACTACCGAAACCCCAAAGTGGAGATAATATATGTGCATATAATATTGAGTAACCATAATTAAATAAGTGTATGCACATGTGCATTTTTTCATATCAGTAACCATATGGAGTCAAACAGTAAACATGTATGCACATGTGCATTTTTCTGTCAATATAGTAAGTTTGGTCATATATGTTAGATGGATAATAATAAAATTTGAAACGATTACATATAATAGGTAATTGATAACAAAGTATAACACATACAATAGGTAATTGATAACAAAATATAACGATGATGATCATAAACATTTGAAAACAAACATATAGTGCAAAATGTTTATCGTCGTAAATAGTTCAATCAAGAATAATAAGTCGGGTTGGTTGATTTACGGACTTCTGGTCTGGTTGAACGTTTAAGAGTTTGCTCAGATTCTTGTATGTATGCAGATTCTTCGGGATCATCGTCAACATCGGGTATCCAATATGGGGTGCCATTAGGTGCCAATAGGCGTACTGTTCCTGTATTGTTCCTGTGTAAATAACAAATAAAAGTTGTTTAAAATTTTGTAATTATTACAGGGTGTGGTAATGGGATGCACATGTGCATGATAAGTAATATACGTAAGAAAACAACAAGTTAGTTGTGAAATGTTTATTAATGATAAATAGGTGGTATTAGTGATGTTTAAACATATGTATAGTTATGTACCGTTGGGTTGGCTAAAAGTTTATATGTGATGATTAATTTGTGATGGTTACGGATTGTCGTTAAATGTCTATATAGTTTAATTGTCAAAATAATGCACATGTGCACAATGTAGTTGTCAACATAATAATGTCTACATAATGCACACGTGCATAGTGTAATTGTCACATAATGCACATGTGCATTATCATTTAATAAATAACGACATATTGTATTTGTCAACATAATGCACATTTACATATCATTCAATGCAGTATAATTTATTGCTTATCATTTTAATGCAGTAGTATAATTCACAAGTATAGATAATTTACAAGTATAGATGTATAATACCTTTTAGTCTCAAACCGTATAAACTGCAATGCACATGTGCATATCAGTCACAAAAAACTTATAAAGATGAGAAACACTGAATTATGCCAATCAGAGCAATCTCATCTCCTCTTGACGTCATTTTTATTCACTTTTACATAAGCACTTCAAATATAGTAAATGTAATAATTCAAAAGCAACATACGGACAGAAAAAAAAACTTAAAATTAACACCGATTTACACAATAATAAACACTTACAAATGTCCAATCCGCAGTGACCCATCCGGGATGGTCCGGTGATGTAGTTGTGACCGCGATGTTGGATTGATGATGGTGAACCTACAGTCACTTCCCATCTCCTTCACGCTCGCCCACTAACTACACGATGAACCGATCTGCATAAAAATGGAGAGATGCAAACGAAAAGAGATTACCTGAATTCTCGCTGGAACACCGATTCAAGTCTCTGATTCAAGTCTCTGACTTCAAGATCACCTTCAAGTGTCCCATTCTGTATCTAGATCGGTCGATTCAAGTCAATGACGTTGCGGTTGTTCAAGATAACATTCAAGTGTCCCATTCTGTATCTAGATCGGTCGATGAGAGACACTATGAGAGACACTGGTACCCTCGCCGGAACCCTAGACACACAGTAGTCATGGTCACCACCACCAGACCATCACCACCGCCGACTTATGCCCCGCCGTGGAACCCGTGAACGCCGACTGCCGCTCCACAGTGAAATCCGTGAACGGCCGATGAGATACGAACGAACCCGTGAAATTTGTGGGATCGACCGTTGTTTACTGCCGTGTGAACCACCGTACACTCTTGTGCGCCGCCTGTACGCCGCCGTGAACAGCCGTGATCCCTCAATGTGTCGCTGTTGATGATGCAGATTGTGGTTTGGGAATGAATGTATTGAACTGGAGAAACCCTAAAACAGGGGACGTGATGTTACAGTTCAATATATTTACAATATATGCCACCGTGTGTTTTGTGTTGTAGTTCAATATATTTACAATAATGCCATGTGTTCACATTGGTTCTCGCGGTTCTCGCAATAAAGGGTGGTTCCTAACGGATCTTTATCCTATATATATATATATATATATATATATATATATATATATATATATATATATAGGGAGAAGATCATGCGAGAACCACCTCTTATTGTGAGAACCGCGAGAACCAATGTGAACACACCAAAAATGCCTAAAAATAGCTAAAAATCACACAAAAAAAATTTTTTTGATTTTTTTAATATTTTTTAGGTTAAAATCGCTACTTTTCGAAGCAAAAAAAAAAAAAAAAAAAAATTTTTTTTTTTAATTTTTTTTTTTAAAAAAAAAAATTTTTTTTTTTTTTGCTTCGAAAAGTAGCGATTTTAACCTAAAAAATATTAAAAAAATCAAAAAAAATTTTTAGATTTTTTTTTTGATTTTTTTAGATTTTTTTAGATTTTTTTTAGATTTTTTTAGGTTTTTTGGGGGTTTAGTTTTTAGCATTTTAGCTTGGGGGGGGGGGTTAGGTTTTTGGGGGGTGGGGGAGGGGGGTTTAGGTTTTTTGGGGGGGGGGGTGGGGGTTAGGTTTTTTTTAGTTTTTTTTAGGTTTTTTTAGGTTTTTTTTAGCTTGGGGGGGGGGGGGTTTAGGTTTTTTTTGGGTGGGGTGGGGGTTAGGTTTTTTTAGGTTTTTTTTAGGTTTTTTTAGCTTGGGGGGGGGGGGTTAGGTTTTTTTTGGGTGGGGGGGGGTGGGGGGTTTAGGTTTTTGGGGGGGGGGGGTTGGGGGTTAGGTTTTTTTAGGTTTTTTTTAGGTTTTTTAGCTATTTTAGGTTGTGTTCACATTGGTTCTCAAGGTTCTCACAATAAGGGTGGTTCTCGCATGAGCTCCTCCCTATATATATATATATATATATATCATTCGAAAGATGATTAAGTTTTAACGTAGTTAATCACAAGCCATCAATTACATCAAAAATTGAATCAATTATTCATCGGTTACAAGAGTTATACAATTAAAGTAAAGAAAATGATAAGTTGTCCCGGTTAACCATTATGAGATTCAATTTAATTTAGAAAACTTCACATAATATTCTCGTATGATAGTTTTGTATATTTATTTTCAAGTTAAACTTTTTACTTTGTAACAGTAGTGAGTAATAAGAGTAATAACTAAACATTCAATATATAAAAGTTTTATTGATTCTCTAATTCAATTATTGACAAGGGTTATATATTGATGGCTTTGAAATGCATTTCCCAACTTTCAAATAGCCCAGTACTCTTTGGTCTAAAAATTATAAAAAGATAAATTGATCTATGGAGAAGTACATTTATAAAAATATAAGCACTTTTATTTACAATTAAGACTTTAAATAATGTTTAAAACTATTAAAAAACCATTAAACTAAATTAATAAAAACTAAATAATCAAGTAATGATGGTTGGTATAAGCTACACCACTTAACTATTATAATATTCAATTTAATTTAGAAAACTTTGCATAATCTCGTATGATAGTTTTTTATATTTATTTTCAAGTGAAATATAGAATTAAATATAGAATTGTCTTTATAAAATATTAACTATTAAATCTATAATACTATAATAAGAGAACTGGGTTTTCTACCCTTTCGTAATTTTGCCTAGGTACAAATTTTATAGCACCATGTACAAATGAAGCAAGCCATTTTAGAGGGGGAAAACTTAGACATTGTGCAAAGTTTTAAGACATTTTGAGGGCAATCTAGACATTTCATCGATGGAATCCATGCCCACTTATGTCTTCCATTAATTGAATTAAATTAATGAATTAAATAAAAGTTTTATAATAATAATTAAAGGAATTAGTTGATTAAATTAAAGGTTAGACATGCAACCTTTAGGATTTTCATGATTTCATAGTATACATAAATATAAATAATCTATACTTCTATACTACCTTATTAAGAGAACTAAGATTTTTACCCTTTTGGTAATTTTACATTGCGTAAACATGTTGAAGCAACATGTACAAGAGAGCCAAGCTATTTTATAGGGGGTAAACTTGCGCATTTCCCAAAAAATTAAGACATTTTAGGGGCATTTTAGTGATTTCGGCACCTTTGTAACCTATAATTAAGATAAATGTATAAAATTTTGCATGAGTACTACTCATTAATGTTTTATGATTATCAGATAAATGTATAAAATTAATAATATTATTACCTTATTAAGAGAACTAGGATTTTTACCCTTTTGGTAATTTTAAATTGTGTACACATTTTGAAGCACCAAGATAGCCAAACTATTTTAGAGGAGGTAAACTGGCGCATTTCCCAAAAAATTAAGACACTGTAGGGGCATTTTAGTGATTTCGGCACCTTTGTAACCTATAATTAAGATAGATGTATAAAATTTTTCATCTGTACTACTCATCATTATTTTATGATTATCAGATAAATGTATAAAATTAATAATATTTCAAACATATATTTATATAACAAGTGATCAAAACCAAACTCCTCGTGGAAATAAAAACTCAAATAAATCAATAAATACACATATAATTGGAATTAACTATTTTTGTCGAATGCAGTGTAACTTAAATAATCCGTTTCATTTTATCAAGTGTCGTAACCGATCTTGCTTAAATGGCTATCATTGAGAATCAAATAAATCGTTATAACCACTTTGATGAAGTTTTTTTATATATATAAAAGAAACACACCGTCATGTGAATCAATTCAGTTTGAAATGGCTCTAAAATCATCATCGAACCAAACCTGCAAATGTTGCATCTTCTGTCAAAAGTAACCTCCATGACCAGATAGCATCACCATCTTGTTAACTCAACGACGTCTAATCACGACATCTTCGAATTGGAGCACCGCCGCAATTGTGCGAAGTCATCTGAGCTATCACATCAGATCCAACCACAACCTTCATCTTTGCTCGCCAGTTTAACACAGCCGCTAGCACTATCATTCCCATTTTCAGGATTCAACGGCCACCATCTTCCGTTCAATTGCAATGGTCCAAGACCAATCAGAAGTGCTCTCATCTCAGTTAAGCCGAAAAAGACAACACGGCAACCAAACGCAACCGCCACCTCAAGCCTTTGTCCATCTCGTCTTCTGAATGCCCACCCTTTCTATGATCACATAAAAGATATTACACAGACCTTTTAGAATCATCAACGGGTTAGACAGATTTTGTTTTCTATAGCCGATAACTTAGTTCCATTTCAGAGAAGTCAGGTGTGACACCACACCCAGATAAGGATGCACCATACACAATTGATACCAACTTACCAGTAAACACCTACGTTATTGATACAAACGGTAATGTACAAAAGTTGGAAACTTAAGGGTACAAAGTTTGGTCAAACTACTATTAGCTGATCACGCAAAATTTCCACCAGATAAGAAAGTTTGAGATACTTTATTTCACTAGTCACGCTTATTCGAGATAAACAACCCGCCCAAGACTAACCATCATTTCCTGTGACACATGCTTAAAAGACGTCAGATATTACACTGGTGAGTTTATGAATATACACAATTTACAATTCACATTATTTAATCATGACTTGTACCCACCCATGTTATCGTAACCCAACGTTACCACGTAACTTACATAACCATACAGTTAATGCCCACTACACCACAGGTGTAGTACCGACAAATCCCGCCGTAGCGGCACGTATAAGGGACCACAAATATCATGTGTATGTCATGCTCAGGTTATATACATGCGTACAACAGTCATGCCATATTATTACAGTTTAGGAGAAGCATGTTCACATTTGAAAGGATTCATAAAACTCACCTCTTGCTAGTAGCTAACCGTTGATACAATTGCTAGTATGATCAGGTACTATCTCAAGGTCCTGACATAATTTACATAATCCAAAGTTAGGTAATGGTACACCTAACTAGTCATTATCATGGTTGGATATTGGTTAACCCTACCTTGTTTAAGCATGGTTGATCAGTCCATGCCTAACTAAGGCTAGGTTACCCAATACCCGCCCCTGACAATAACCCTAGTATCTAAAAATAATACTAACACTACTACCACTAATATATTATTACTAATAATAAAACTAATATTAACTACCAAAAATAAATAATAAATAACTAAACATAAACTTAAACGAGAGTATACCTCAAGACTATCTACGGCACGTTGATATAGAGTTTCCCTACTCCTGCTCCTACTCGTGCTCCAAAAACGACTACTAACAACACCCAACGGGGTATCGTATACGCGGAATTCTCAATACTAGAGCGTTCCCGTTAAAATTTTGGTGTATCTAAAATCCTACAATTTAACTCCTATATATATGTGAAGCAAGCAGGCACCTCAATTCCTTTTCGGGTGGTGTGGGACATTTGACGTGCTTGCTAGCTAGCTTGACGTGCTAGCTAGCTAGCTTAGTTATATTAATTCAGCTGCTTCACTCGTTTTTCTTGTATAACTTTTAAAATATGACGTTTTACAAAACGACGAATATGTCATTAGAACGAGCATATTTTTATCTACGTTTTAACCTAAGTTTCATTAAAAACGGAGTAAGGTAAATAAAATAATATATTTAATTATTAATATTAAACGGTCTCTTATAATAGCCAGGGCTTGTACATATGTCTCATGTTTCAACTAAATATTTCAACTAACCATTTTAATCGTTACTTAGTCGTTCAACAATATATAAATTATAAATTTTAAATATAATTTTATTGGTTCACAAAACAGGATGTTACAACTCTCCCCACCTTATAGAAATTTCGTCCGCGAAATTTAAGCAAAGAGATGTGGATATTTTTGTTTCATCTCGTCTTCTTTTTCCCATGTCTCTTCAGGTCCTCTCCTTGCATCCCATTTGACTCGTACTGGAGGAAACTCCCTGTTTCTTAATTTCTTTATGCGTCGATCTATGATCTGAATGGGGCGCTCTGTGAAGTTCAACTTGTCATTGATCTGGATCTCCTGCCAGGGTATCTTAAGTGACTCGTCCGCTAGACACTTTCTTAAATTTGACACGTGAAACGTGTCATGAATTCCTTGTAATTCTGTTGGCAATTTTAACCAATGTGCTACAGGACCAACTCTTTTGATTATCTCAAATGGTCCAATATAGCGCGGACTTAGTTTTCCTTTCTTCCTGAAAACCTTTCCAAGGCGAGACCTTAAGTAATACCTTGTCGCCAACTTGAAATTCTAAGGGTCTTCTTCGTCTGTCGGTATAACTTTTCTGTCTATCTCTAGCAGTCTTCATTCTTTCTCAGATTTGTATGATTTTATTGGTAGTTTCTTCAATAATTTCGGGTCCAGCTAATGGATTTCTACCAATCTCAGTCCAACAAACTGGGGTACGACACTTCCTTCCATATAGTGCTTCAAACGGAGCCGCCTTGATGCTTGCGTGATAACTGTTATTGTATGCAAACTCTATTAGAGGTAAATGCTCATCCCAGTTTCCTCCAAAGTCTATCACACATGCCCTAAGCATGTCTTCCAGTGTTTGTATGGTTCTTTCACTTTGGCCATCTGTCTGTGGGTGATAAGCCGTACTTAAATTTACTTTTGTTCCCAATTCCTTTTGGAAGCTTTGCCAAAATCTAGACGTAAAATGGCTATCTCTATCTGATATAATGGAGATAGGTACTCCATGACGGGTGACAATTTCTTTGACATAAATTCTTGCTAACTTATCCATTTTATAATCTTCTCGTATTGGCAAGAAATGAGCAGACTTAGTTAAACGATCTACTATAACCCAAATAGTATCGTGACCATTCTTAGTTCGTGGAAGTTTAGTAATGAAATCCATGGTTATCATCTCCCATTTCCATTCAGGGATCTCGGGTTGGATTAAACATCCTGCAGGCTTCTGATGTTCTGTTTTGACCTGTGAACACGTCATGAATTTTCCCACATATTCATTGATTGATTGCTTCATCCCTAGCCGCCAATATTCATCTCGAATATTCTTGTACATCTTCGTACTGCCAGGATGCATTGTAAACTTTGATCTATGTGCTTCTTCCATCACCATATCCCTGAGTCCTCCCACAATAGGTATCCAAATCCTATTGTGGAGTCTTAGTATTCCATCTTCTCCTTTAACAAGTAGTTCTTGTTTTCCCACCATCCTTTCTTTGTTAATCTGCTCAACTTTCAGGGCATGTGTCTGTGCATCCTTAATTCGTTCTAGTAAACCTATTTTCACTTCAATTCTAGATGCACGTATTCTTAAAGGTTTAACTTTGTCCTTCCGACTAAGGGCATCTGCGACTACATTAGCTTTTCCTGGATGGTAACGAATTTTACAATCATAGTCATTCAACAACTCCATCCATCTCCTCTGTCTCATGTTCAACATCTTTTGCTCAAATATATACTTTAGGCTTTGGTGATCAGTGTAGATCACACACTTAGTTCCATATAAGTAATGCCTCCATATCTTGAGGGCAAATACTACTGCTCCGAGTTCTAGATCATGGGTGGTGTAATTTCTTTCATGTATCTTTAACTGTCGAGATGCATAGGCGATAACTTTGCCTCTTTGCATCAACACACACCCTAGTCCATAATGAGAAGCATCACAATATACCACAAAATCTTCGGTACCTCGGGTAATGCAAGTACTGGGGCACTGGATAACTTTGTTTTCAAAAGATTAAAAGCTTCTTCTTGTTGGCTGCCCCAGACAAATGGGGTATTTTCTGAGTCAGTGTCATTAGAGGCATCGCTATCTTAGAGAAATCTTGAATGAACCTTCTATAATACCCTGCTAGCCCTAGGAAACGTCGAATTTCTGTGGGATTTCTTGGTGCCTCCCAATTCTTAACTACTTTAATCTTTGTAGGGTCCACTTGTATGCCTTTTTCATTAACAACATGCCCTAAAAATTTGGACTTCCCTAGTCCAGAATTCACACTTACTGAACTTGGCATAAAGTTTTTCTTCTTTTAGTAACTTAAGAATGGCACGGAGATGACCCTCATGTGTTTCTCTACTCTTAGAGTAGATTAGGATATCATCTATGAAGACGATTACAAATTGATCCAAGTATGGTTTGCAGACTTGGTTCATAAGGTCCATGAAGGCAGCTGGTGCATTAGTGAGGCCGAAAGGCATCACTAGGAACTCGTAGTGACCATACCTTGTCCTAAAGGCAGTCTTGGGTATATCTTCTTCTCTAACCTTTAATTGATGATACCCAGGTCTTAGGTCTATCTTCGAGAAGTAGCTTGCGCCTTGTAATTGATCATAAAGATCATCGATTCTTGGGAGTGGGTATCGATTCTTTATAGTGATCTTATTCAGGTCTCTATAATCAATACACATCCTCATTGAGCCATCTTTCTTCTTCACAAAGAGAATCGGCGCTCCCCATGGTGACGTGCTAGGACGTATGAATCTTTTGTCCAGTAACTCCTGGAGTTGGTTTCTCAACTCTTTCATTTCAGTCGGGGCAAGGCGGTACGGGGCTTTGACAATAGGGGTTGCTCCTGGGATCAAGTCGATTCTAAACTCAATTTGTCTGTCAGATGGTAATCCAGGAAGATCTTCAGGGAATACTTCAGGGAATTCAGCCACTACTACTACCACTTCTAGTTTCTTTTCTTCCTTTGCCTCTAGTGCATATACTAGGTAAGCTAAATGACCCTTTTGAATACACTTGGATACTTTTATCATGGAAATAAAACTTATGGGTTTACTAGGTCTTTCCCCATCAATTGTTACAGTTCCCCCTTTTGGGTCCTTAATTTGAATTTGCTTCTTATCACACAATATTTGAGCTTGGTGACTAGATAACCAATCCATTCCTATTACTACGTCGAACTCTCCAAGTTTCAGTGGTAGTAAGTCTATGGATATTGGGGTCTTACTAATCTGGATGGTACAATCCTTTACCACACTCACAATTTCTTCTTCCCTCCCATCTGCTAGTTCTACTATAAATGGCTTATCTAGCTTACAAGGAGTCTGATTAATCAAAACTCTAAAGTGCTCAGATATAAAACTTCTATCAGCACCAGTATCAAATAGTATTTTAGCATAAAAGTTGTTAAGGAGAAATGTACCTGTTATGACATCAGGGTTCCTACGAGCCTCTTCAGTATTCAGAACAAAAGCTCTCCCTCTTGCTTTATTAGGTTCCTCATTCCTCTTAGGACAACTATCACTATAGTGGCCCGTCTCTCCACATTTAAAACACTTACGTGGCTCTCTACAATCACGATAGTTGTGTCCAGGTTTCTTACAGTTTCTACAGACTAACTGGTTACATGGACCGGAATGTCCTTTTCCACAAGTTGGGCACCTAGGTGGGGGTCCTCGTTGCCTCTTGAAATCTCTGTAATTGGGTTTCTTTTGTTCTTGGTAGTTTTCCCATTTCCTTTTCGGGATAGTTTCTAGGGTTTTCTTTTGTTGGATCTCAGTAGCGATAGTTGCCCCAGCCTCTACCGCATCATGATAGGTAGTTGGTTTGGTAGACTTGATAAACGTGCGATATTCTGTGGGGAGTCCCCACAGGAATCTCCTGAGTTTACAGGTTCGCTATGACGAGCAGGATTAACTGATGGGTTAGGTTGATGATTGTTGTTAACCGAAGGTTCTGCCGACATTTTCTATATTTTTCATGAAAAATACTACTTCAATATTCTATTTATTAACGAGCACTTAGAATAATTAATTCACATAATACAATATTTTTCAAATGTAACATGTTGAAAATATAACTCTACTATGAACCATTTACTATAATTAAATTTATAAATTAATTAATCATAGTAAAGATTTTTAATATTGAAACTTAAAAGAATTAATGTTTAACTAAACATACTACTAACCTGCTCATGTGCTTTATGTGCGAGAGAAGGTTGTGTATGATTTGTATGAAGGAGGTTGGCATCTATTTATATTAACAATGAACTACGCTATTGGCCGCCTTCATTTTTTTTTTACTCTATGATACTTGATTGAGAAGAAATATTACTTACTCAAATAATACACAAGTATCATTATATATATGCACTTCATGTATACAACATATACGTATTACATTTTATCTTTTAGATTTTATTATTATTATTATTATTATTATTATTATTATTATTATTATTATTATTATTATTATTATTATTAATTATTATTATTATTATTATTATTATTATTATTATTATTATTATTATTATTATTATTATTATTACTATTATTTTCTCCTAACGAGTAAAGAAGACAAGATTTACGAGTAATTATTGTTAAGGGCAGTGTGTACAAAGTGGTAACGAAATGAGGATTTATAGGTTGTAATTATTACTATGGGTATTTTCTAATGACTCTATATCCTTAGTAAGTTCATACCCGGATTTATCTATTATTCGTATTTCAAAGTCAGCCAGAGCATCCTAAAAATTACATAAGCTGGCGTGTTCTCTTAGGTTGAAGCCTAGGTATCCATACCAAATACCTAATTCGCTAAAACCTTTGGCTCTGATACCAACTGTGACACCACACCCAGATAAGGATGCACGATACACAATTGATACCAACTTACCAGTAAACACTTACGTTATTGATACAAACAGTAATGTACAAAAGTTGGAAACTTAAGGGTACAAAGTTTGGTCAAACTACTATTAGCTGATCACGCAAAATTTCCACCAGATAAGAAAGTTTGAGATACTTTATTTCACTAGTCACGCCTATCCGAGATAAACAACCCGCCCAAGACAAACCATCATTTCTTGTGACACATGCTTAAAAGACGTCAGATATTACACTGGTGCGTTTATGAATATACACAATTTACAATTCACATTATTTAATCATGACTTGTACCCGCCCATGTTATCGTAACCCAACGTTACCACGTAATATATTATTACACTGGTGCGTTTATGAATATACACAATAACCCTAGTATCTAAAAATAATACTAACACTACTACCACTAATATATTATTACTAATAATAAAACTAATATTAACTACTAAAAATAAATAATAAATAACTAAACATAAACTTAAACGAGAGTATACCTCAAGACTATCTACGGCACGTTGATGTAGAGTTTCCCTACTCCTGCTCCTACTCGTGCTCCAAAAACGACTACTAACAACACCCAACGGGGTATCGTATACGCGGGATTCTCAATACTAGAGCGTTCCCGTTAAAATTTTGGTGTATCTAAAATCCTACAATTTAACTCCTATATATATGTGAAGCAAGCAGGCACCTCAATTCGTTTCTGGGCGATGTGGGACATTGACGTGCTTGCTAGCTAGCTTGACGTGCTAGCTAGCTAGCTTAGTTATATTAATTCAGCTGCTTCACTTGTTTTTCTTGTATAACTTTTAAAATATGACGTTTTACAAAACGACGAATATGTCATTAGAACGAGCATATTTTTATCTACGTTTTAACCTAGGTTTCATTAAAAACGGAGTAAGGTAAATAATAATATATTTAATTATTAATATTAAACAGTCTCTTATAATAGTCAGGGCTTGTACAGATGTCTCATATTTCAACTAAATATTTCAACTAACCATTTTACTCGTTACTTAGTCGTTCAACAATATATAAATTATAAATTTTAAATATAATTTTATTGGTTCACAAAACAGGATGGAGTCGCAGAACGTAAAAACCGGACAGAATGGAGTTTAGTGCTCCGTACACTCCGCAACAGAATGGAGTCGCAGAACGTAAAAACCGGACGCTAATCGAGACGGCTAGAACTATGCTTGCAGATTCAAAGTTACCGATTAATTTTTGGGCTGAAGCTATTTCCGCCGCATGCTATACGCTCAACAGGGTTCTCACTGTCAAAAAGTTCAACAAAACATGCTTTGAGCTAATCAATAACCGCAAACCGAATTTGAAGTATCTAGAACCGTTCGGGTCACCCTGTACAGTTATAGAGCCTAATGGAAAATTTGGTCCGAAGTGCATTGAGGGAATATTTGTTGGTTATGCCAATCCATTGCGACGTGTCTTCGTTCCAAGTGAGAAGCGGATTATTCAAGCAGCGAATGTTGAATGTCAAGGTCACACTATGCCGCCACAGAATCCTTGAGATTCATGGCGTTATCATTATGACAAACTTTGGGATTCGTTTGACATGAGAGAAGAATCAGAGGAAGATGAAGATTTCTTTGATGAGCTGGATATTTTGCGAGAGTATGAGTCGCAAATAAGGTTCCCAGCGGAGTATTCTAGAAGACCTCGGGAAACTTCAAATGACGATGAAGCAGGTCCTAGCAATGCTGATGAACATGATGATGAAGTTGCTCCTGGTAATCAATCGGATGTGAATGATAATCAAGAAGTTGACAACATACCAGTATTTGATCATAGTGATTCAGATCCTGATGGGGAGCAGATCCAGATATCAAGTCAAACAAACCAAGTTGGTGAACAAGATGCAGATAAGAATGTTACTAATCTGGAGGGAAATGTAGATGTTCCGAGCGAAGTGATGCCGTGAACTCTTTCTTATCATCCAGAAGAGTTGATCATAGGAGAATTGCATTCAGGCGTTCGCACAAGATGTTAAATAGACCAGGGCTTAACATGTTTTTCTTCTACAGTAGCACCTTTACAAACTGAATGATCATTAAGTTGTTTTATCTCGCAGATCGAACCGAGAACATATAAACAGGCGCTTACTGAAGACTCTTGGGTCATTGCAATGCAAGAAGAGTTAAGTCAGTTTGAAAAGTTGGGAGTGTCGAAGCTAGTGGATTTACCGGATGGTCAAAGGAAAATCAATACAAAATGGGTATTCAAGTGTAAGAGAGACGACAGAGGAGTGGTTGTAAGGAACAAAGCTCGACTCGTTGTTCAGGGCTTTAGTCAACAGGAGGGGATTGATTTTACAGAAGTCTATGCTCCTGTAGCACGACTAGAGGCAATCAGGATTTTCCTAGCATTTGCGTCTTGGAAGAACTTCAAAGTTTATCAGTTGGATGTAAAATCGGCGTTTCTTTATGGGAAGGTCAAAGAGGAGGTTTATGTCAGTCAGCCGCCGGGCTTTTCTGACCCAATCCACAAAAACAAGGTCTACCTATTGGACAAAGCGCTGTATGGTTTACACCAGGCCCCGAGAGCCTGGTACGAGACTTTGTCTCAACACCTACTCGCTAACAAGTTTATTCGTGGAAAAGTGGATGCCACTCTCTTCACTAAAGAGGTCGACGGTCATCTTCTGATAGTGCAAATTTATGTGGACGATATAATTTTGGGTCAACGAATGTGAAATTGTGCAAAGATTTCGAACAGGTGATGAAGCAAAAATTTGAAATGTCATCAATGGGGGAGATGAAATTCTTTCTGGGTTTACAAGTTGAACAACTTCTTGAGGGAATTTTCATTCACCAGACGAAGTATGTGCATGATATTCTAGAGAAATTTGGAATGTCAAGTTCTACTCCAGCTGCTACCCCACTTGCAACTAATCATGGGATTCACCCAAATCTCACCGGAGACAGGGCTGATGAAATGTTCTATCGTTCCATGATAGGTTCTTTGATGTACTTAACTGCTTCACGTCCTGATACCATGTACCCAACATGCCTCGCAGCAAGATATCAATCTAACCCGAGAGCTTCGCACATGATCATTGTCAAGAGGATATTACGTTACTTGAAAGGAACACCCACATTGGGGTTGTGGTATCCTTGAAAAGGCGATTTTACGCTCGAAGGGTATTCCGATTCGGATTTTGGATGCTGCAAAGTCAATACCAAATCAACAACTGCAGGATGCCAGTTCTTTGGACCTAGATTGGTTAACTGACAGTGTAAGAAACAAACGTCTGTGGCGTTATCTATATGTGAAGCGGAGTACGTTTCTGCTAGCAGTTGCTGCTCTCAGATCCTGTGGATACAGCAACAGATGCGCGACTACGGTTTGCAGTTTCTTAACACACCCCTGCTTGTTGATAATGAGGCCGCAATAAATATAACAAAGAATCCAGTACATCACGCTAAAACTAAACATATAGAAATTCGTCATCACTTTATTCGCGATTGCTTCGAGAAAAAGTTGATACGAATTGAGAAAATCCACACTGATGAACAAAAAGCTGATTTGCATTCCAAAGCTTTTGATAAAAATCGGTTTCAATATTTGTTAAAACTGAATGGTATGAAATTGCTTTCGGTGTCGGATGGGATTGTGAGCGTTGATGAGTGTACTGTTGCGGATAAAGACGAGAAACAATCTGCAATGGTTTGTCGCTTTTTTACTTGTTTTGGTATTTAGGGGGAGTAGAGTAGTTAGTTGTAAATAGATATATTTTCAGAAAATACAAAAACAGTAAAAAATGTAAAAATACAAAAACATGATAAAATTGAAAAAGAGCTTGTGTATATAGGGAAAATGATAGTATATCGGCTAGACAATTACAGTATGCAAAAGATTTGTAAAGATTAAACGAGTTAAACAGTCTCACTAATGATGTGTCGATAGGTTTTCACACATTTAGTAGATTTATTCGGGATATAAACCTAAAATTTCAAACTTGCGAAATTCGTGGGGAACACTACTTGGATATATAGGTAACCCCTGAAATCTCGTTTGAAAGGTCTCGTATTCTGATATACTAGGTTTTTATACTCAGTGATATCTGGGGTATTATTCCGGGACTTCTGCTGAATGGAAGTTCTGACCTAGTCCTTGGATAATACTTTCACCAAATGCTTGAAACAAAGCATACACCATCAGCATGCAGATGAAACAATAAAATTGATAGTCGCTGCTGTTGTAACTAAAAGATCCTCTAAAGGGGACATACTGAAAAGTCGAAGCTGATATCTCTCTGCGCATACGGAAGTATCGACCTGAGATCCCTCGGCCCTCGCATACCTAATTTATGTACAGATATCATTGTAGTATACTCACCTGTAAGACTGAATATTGGGATTCTGGATACGGGAGTATATTCAAGAGGTGGGACACATGAATTGAGCTAAGTTTATAAGACATCTAAATCGTATCCTGAATAGATTGAAATCTGTGTGAAATTTAAGATGGATCAGTATATCGACAATCGAGGTGAATTGTTTAAGTCTGAGCATGTAATTAAGCTTAACGGTACTAGTAATTTGTCTGAAAAGCTGATATGATTCCCTGACACGCTCGCCAAAAATAAATTTGTAAATAGTTTATTTTCTGCAATTTAAGTTTTCTATATTTCATTTTTTAGTTTAGAACACTTTATAAAATTCAAAAAGATTTTATTTCTGCTTTATTTTTGACAAACCAAAGTAGAGAGTTGATTGTTGGATTCTCGGAGATTGAAGCAAATGCAGGAAAGTTCTGAGCTGAAGAATGAGGAGAGCTTACTTTGTCAGAGATTGAGATGTTTTCAAAGTTAAAACAAGTTTATTAAGTTGATGCTTGTTACATTATTTTTTTTTTTTAAAATAAAAATGTTTTACAAAATCAGTTTGATTCGTCAAATGATCAACTAAGGTCATTAAATTGAACTTGGTAGATTAATTGAGTAATCAGGGTCATTAACTTGAATCTGAATACTTGAGTGGATTTCTAAAGCTGATTGAGTTTGTGATTTTGTAAAAAGATAGTTTGTAATGTTATTGGTTGAGTAACAGGTTTGGACTTCATTATTTCCAGTGGAAGCTAAATGTCAAAGCTTGAACCAGATTTCTCAGATTCTAGCATATTGAGAGGGGGAGTCTGTGAAAGGGGGAGTCTGGATCAACAATCAAAGGAAAGATGGAAGTTAGAGTCAGATAATGATTCTGAAGCCTGTGAAGATAGAGTGCTTATGATGTGAAGACAGAGAGTTGGAGAAAAGACCAAGACTGAAGACTCGGAGCTGAAGACTACATCAACATCCAAGGGGGAGTCTGTTGATGCATGGAATGTCTGTTGACTACGTCTGCATGACGTCTTAGGTCAAGATAGGTCAACATAGGAGCTTAAAAGTCAAAATTAGGTTATATGTTGTTAGGTTCGCTTATGTGAACATTGTTTAGAAAGAGGTCCGCTCATAGGATTCAAACAGGTTCGCTTATGTGTCAAATCAGGTGGTCCGCTTTTGTGTCATATAGGTAGGTTCGCTTTTATGTCAGTCCATATAAGCGAACCACATCACACTATAAATACCTGATCAGTTCATTTGTATATGTAACGTTGGAGCGGACCTGTATCATTGCTTGTGTAACCGAACTCTGTCAAATCAGTATCAGAAAGCAATAAAAGAGAAGAAATTGAATAGGAATAGCTGTTGTAACTTCATTTACGTTGATTCCGCCTTCGTACATGAAGATGAACGTTCTCAACTGACTGTTTAGGGTCGGAACACGGTCCAACAAGGAGTCTGAAAACTGGTTATCAAGATGGAAACAAAAATGGTGAAACTTTAACATCAGCTGAGGAGATTGAATCATTTGTGGCTGAGCAAAAATGTGTGGCATTGCTATTTCAGTCCGTCCGGGAGGACATAATCTCATTGATCGATTATTCAAATGCAAAAGATCTCTGGAAAAAGCTAGAAACAAAATGTCTAGGAAGTGCTGAAATCGTGAAAAGTAAAAAGAAACTTCTTAGGAAAGAATTTGATTTATTTAGCTGTTTAAAGAATGAGTCAGTATCAAAGATGATCGAGAGGTTTGGACATTTGAAACTGGAACTAGCTAGACATGAAATTACGTATTCTAACGATGAGCTAGTAGATAAGTTGTTCGATTCATTACCAGACGAGATGGATTGGAGATATTATGCGCTGATGCTGAAGAACACTATCGAGCCTGAAAAGTTGACTGTGGATTTGTTGATTGAGAGACTTGAAAGTCACGAGCTGGAACTGAAGAAGACATACAAAGTCAATCACTCATCCTACCAGCAGAATTTGGATTTGTATTATCCAAAAAGCATGATGCCAAAAGCAACTTCTCCCAAGACTGCGTTTACTGCTGAGAATGTGTCCACAACTAGCAAAGAAAGTCAAAGCAATCAAAGCAGTGGAAATCACAGTGGTTATCACAGTGGATCTTCATCATCTACAAGTCATTCTGATGCAAAGAATCGCTTTCAATGCAACATCGCAATAGACTTAAAGAATGCTCAGAATTTTGATGAGGAGTCGGCTAAACAGCAGATGATCTTTCTAGCATCTGTGTTGGAGTCATATGAAGGGTTAGTAGCAGGGAAGATAGGCAACACCAACCTAACGAAAGAGGACTATGATCAAATAGATCCTAAAGAAATGGAGCTAATCGACATTCGTTGGTGCATGGCCAGTGTTGTTCGTCGAGCAAAGCGTTTCATGGAAATAACCGGCAGGAAGACAATTGGTGGTCCATCTACCAAGCTGGGTTTTGATAAGTCCAAGGTGACATGCTTCAAGTGTAAGCAGAAAGGTCACTTCAAGCGAGAATGTAGAAACGCATATGCTGATGAATCGGAGAACCCTTTCAGAGAGGATTACTACAAGAAGGCGATATATCATCAGAATAAATCCGAGCCGCCTAGATTGAAGCAGGTTGAAGACAACAAAGAGAAATCTAGAGCTCTTGCAGTGATCTATGATGATGAGGGTTATGATTGGAGTGAAGAGGTTCTACCGGAGGAAGATGCGGTTGGTTACGCGTTCATGGCGAAAAACGAACCTATTCCTTGGAAAGATAACCAAACTGAAGAGCAAAAGTATGAATACAGAAAAATGTTGGCTGAAAACAGAATACTTAGAATATCTGGTATCTATCTGGAAGCGAGGAGAGCGAGAAGATGGGATCCAGACAGGGAGTGTTATCTTAACCCATATGGAAATATTGCAGTTGATGACAAAACTCTTGATCTGGAAGCAATAATCAAGGAGTTCAAAGATGAGGATGATTATTGGCAGAATAAATGGTGGGGAACTGGAGACGAGAAAGAGAAAGAAGAGAAAGAGAAGAAGGAGAAAGAAGAGATAGAGAAGGCAAAGAAAGTTGACACTGGGGTTATTGACACAACGCAGGAGTTAACTGCTGAAAACCTCAGAAAAATGGCTGACAAGGTGCTGGCTGCTAAGGCACTTGAGGTAGACTCTAACTCCGTGTCTGAGTCAAAATCCCAGGTCAGTTCAAACTTGTCAACCACTACAAGAAAACTGGGTTTTTAGTACGTACAAAAGCGTCCTAAAATGCTATTTTATAAGACCTTTCATTTAATAGGACCAACGGTAAAAGCGTTTCATGTAAAGGGGTCGTAATAAGTACTGGAACTAAAAAAGCGTCCTAACATCTCATATAAGATTATGAAACCAATTTTATGGTCGCGTAATATGTCTTTGAATAACCAAAATAGTGTCCTAATAAAAACATATTAGGACACTTTTACGATGTTCTAACATGTGCTTACATACTTTTAATCTTTTGATACACTTACAAGCGTCCTTAGAAATTAATTGATAGGACCCTTATGATGTAACATTATAGCTAATTTAGTACCAAGAAAAGGATCCTAATATACCAAATAAGATTATGAAACCAATTTTATGGTCGTGTAATTTGTCTTTGAACAACCAAAATAGTGTCCTAATAAAAACATATTAGGACACTTTTACGATGTTCTAACATGTGCTTACATACTTTTAATCTTTTGATACACTTACAAGCGTCCTTAGAAATTAATTGATAGGACCCTTATGATGTAACATTATAGCTAATTTAGTACCAAGAAAAGGGTCTTAATATACCAAATAAGATTATGAAACCAATTTTATGATCGCATAATATGCCTATAGACAACTTAAATGTCGTCCTAAAAAGAACATATTAGGACACTTTTACAATGTTCTAATATTAGATTACCTACTTTTAATATTTTGATATACATACAAGCGTCCTTAAAAATTAATTTATAGGACCCTTATGATGTAACGTTGTAGCTACTTTAATATGAAGAAAATGGTCCTAATATCCCAAATAAGATTATAAAACCAATTTTAAAACAAACCATCAACATATAACATCCTAATAGTTATTGTATAACATCAACTAATGAAAGAATCATTATATTTCAAATAAGCATGTTCATAACAATAACAAAAACACTAACCATAAATAATTTATAACATTATCTAACATAAAGTCTGAACATTTAACAAAAAAATGAAAAGCAATTAAAGAAATAAGAAGCAAAAAATCCTGAGTCATCATGTGTCCTCAATCCTCATGGACTACCTACAAATAAACCATCCATGTATAAGCATTAAGTTCCATGATATTAAAATTCTTTGTATCATAAGTTTAACAAATACATACCGAGATGAATGGATAGGGCCATGCGATGGATGCACCAATACAATCTTGAATTGTTGAAAATAAACCATATGGTCTTACAAAGTTTTCATCTTTTTTATTGGTACTTGAACGTTTTCCTCACACCATTCTTGTCCAATCTCTGTACCACTAACTAGATCATTTGGGTCCAAGCTCTGACCCTTCCTCTTGCTACAATCTCGGTAGAGTTTAGAATGCTTTTGAGGAAAACTTCATCTCCGACCTAGATTTTAGTTTACAACAAATATTTATTAAACTCAAGTCATAATAGTGCAAAGAATCATTTTACAAAAAAATTAATAAAGTTTTACACTAGCAGGCTAACATTTTTATAGAAAAACTAAGGAAAATTGGTTTTTAAAGATTTATATAGAAAAATACCCGTAAACGTTGATGTCCATAGGTTACAAACAATTCAATTATGATATATACTAAAATCGAAATCATGTCAAGGGTGTCACGTGGCAACCCAAAATCTTTATTTATTGTTATTGGTATATACTATGTATGTATGTAGTGAACAGAAATATATTTGATGTTATGTGATGTTCTATCTAATCGAGAGGTAATTAGAAATTACAAATGCATTTTCACAAAATGAAAAGCACCCTTCATAAAACAATATATACTGAGAAAAAAATCATAATATGCTTTATTATCAATTAAATAATATGCTTTATTATCAATTAAAAATAATAACTATGAGCCTCGATGTGTCCATTGCACTAGTATTCGCCAGAATCACCTAGTTAAGCTACGGCACAACCACAAATCTAGTAATATCTGTTGTGGATCAACAAACATATTTGCAAAAACCTACAGAAAAAAATGAGAAAAAGTTACATTTTATTTAACCTTAATCCATATACCATTAAGAAATTCACTATTGCTTCGAAATATAAAAATGTACTAGAAAAATACTCACCAAAAAAGAGTTGGGTATTCTCTCATGCGAATCTCAGGAACAATGATTTTTTGAATATCATGATGAAATTTAAAAAATCATTTCACAAGGAAAATTAACAAGAATAAACGGATAATAAGAATTATACTGAAACGAAAGGGTCGCGATGTAAAACTTCGGCCGTCTCTGTGAGTTTGTTTCTGGAGTCTCGGTGAACGTGCAGGTTTCCAAGATAGAGTCCCAGTTATCTGGTGACCAGGTTTTCCGTCGTTTTCGGCCATTTCCGTCTGACTGTGAAACAACCGTTGTTTATAATAGCGAGAGCGAAAGAGGGAGTGTTTGACGGTGGGTTAGGGTGTTTGGTCTTTAGTGTTGGATCGATGATGCGGATTATTCCCCGAAACCACGTTTACAGGCTGTGACCAACTTATATATGGAAATAGGAATCAATTTTTGATAATTATGATTATGGTTTCCATTGTTGCAGTAATGTATGGGCGGCAGTTTGTAATTCAAATAGAAGTTTAATTGAAATGGGTGTATACAAATGTGTCAGTGATGTGAGTAAAATGCAACATATAAATTACATCAAATGAGGCATGAAACTAACCCTTTTTAAGTACTAATGTTGGAAAAAGTGTGCTTTTGTCTTCCTTTTGTATTTTCAGGGTTAAAAGAGCTTAAATGAACAAAAGAAGCAAAAATGCAGCCAAATCCAACATAAATACAAAGAAAAGGAAGAAACGTGGCATGCCCGACTCCTCGACAGCATCTCCCAAAGCAAAAACAAGAAGAAAGCTGAGCATGGGGCTGTGCCCAGCTGAGCATGGGGCTGTGCCCAGCTGAACACGGGGCTGTGTCCAGCGGACACGGGGCGTGTCCAGCTCAACACGGGGCCGTGCTCAGCGAGCACGGGGCCGTGTCCAGGATGGTCAGCCCTGGCAGAAAAGACAAAAGTGATAGAAGCTTCTATTGCCCACCACGGGGCCGTGCCCAGCGGACACGGGGGCGTGGTCAGAGTGCTGCAGGTGCATTTATTGTAATTGCGAATTACAATTAATGAAGAGAGAGAGTGTCAGACGGGCACGGGGCCGTGTCCAGCGGACACGGGGCCGTGCCCAGGCTTCTGTTCAGCCTATAAATAGGAGTGCTTGGCTTCATTTCAACTCATCCCTTGGCACACCACCTCTCTCACACTTCATCCACCACCCACCACCACCATAACACCATCATCCACCACCATCATCCATTGTCCATCATAGAGTGTGTGAGTCGTCTCGGGATCCAAGATTGATCGTAAGAGTTCTTGACAATCAAGGCCATGTTTGCCTAAGTCTCTTACATCACTTGGTGAAGACAAGTGTTTAGTATAATACTTTTTATTTTTAATCTTTTGCACTTTTTATTTGGTTTTGTATTAATGACTTTAATAACTAGTTACTTATGTTGAAGGTGATCTTTCCTTATCGTTTGTCCGTGGTGTCTTGGCATTATTTTACTGTCTATATAAAATAAAAGATTTTCACCATTCATATCTCCACGGTCTATATGGAGGTATGTTGGCTACCTGGTCGGGGGTTAAGGGAACGGTTTGGTAAAGGTCTTGCCCTTGTTCAGCGTTTAGAGGTCCTGCTTGGGACCTGGGTCAAATTTAGTAGGATCTCCTTCAATGCCCATAGGTATTGGATGGCGGGGATCCAAACTCTTTGACCCCCTCATAAGCTAACTACTATTAATACTATAACCCGGCTATTTAGGACTGTATCCCTGCTGACTCAGACTACTTAGCCGAGGGTAACGTCACCGCCAAAAGCGGGGCCTACCATAATTTGCATTAATAACTTAATTCATTATCTTTCAATAATCCGACCCTTTAGGATTGTATCCTTGCTGACTCAAACTACTGGGTTGAGGGTAACGTCACCTTCAAAAGAGGGGCCTACTACAATAACTAAGATAATCTCTTAAACAAGTGCAAAAGTGCGAAAATAATCAAAGGTTATACTAATACACGTGTCGGATCCAAGTGATTCATCTTGTCTATCTGTTTTTATTTTATTTTCTTTTTCAGCATTTAGTTAGTTTTTATTTTTCTTAGTTTAAAACATTTTTCTAACTTTTTGATTTGATTAGACGTTGAGGATAAACCGGTATTAAAAGCTCTTGTGTCCTTGGACGACCTCGGTATCTTACCAACACTATACTACGTCCACGATGGGTGCACTTGCCCATATGTGTGTTTAGTGTTAGTAAATATCGTGTTTTATAAATTTAAAACTTGGCTAAAAGTGTAAAAAGGGTTTAAATATATATCTAAAAATATAACATACTTCACGCACATCAAGTATTTGGCGCCGCTGCCGGGGACACAAGGATTTTAAGAAAGCTTAAAATCGACGGCCTAATCAGTTTTTCAAAACCTTTTCAAAACGCGCGCAATTTTTCTGCATTTTAGCTTAGTTTTTGCATTTACAGTAGCTTGAACACGGGGCCGTGCTCGCTGAACACGCCCCCGTGCTGCATATTTTTAGAGTAGATACCCAGATACAGAGTCTGACCACGGGGCCGTGTTCACTCAACACGCCCCCGTGCTCAACGTGACCAGTTAATTTAATTAAAACGCCCAGATACAGTCCCTGAACACGGGGCCGTGTTCACCCAACACGGGGCCGTGTCCAGCTTCTGTTTCCGTCTTATTTCTGTTTTCTGGTCCCGAGACTCAGTTGTAGTCTGTTGAGTGATTCCTATGGATCAATACTCAAGAGATTACAACTACACCTATGATGAGGATGATTATAGAGGTAATTATTGCACTAATTGTCGTAATGCACGCTCGGTTCAATATAATAACTCATATCAACCATCCAATTCATACAACCATTATGAGGAGCCCAGGTACGAGCCATCAACTTCATACACATCCTATGAAGACCAAAGGTATGAACCTCCTTCCTCATACTCATATTTTGATGAACCAAGGTATGAGCCTTCATACTCATACTTTGAAGATTCAACATATGAGCCACCACCTTCATACACTTATTATGAGGACCCATGGCATGAACAACCCACCTCATATGAGTACTATGAAGAGCAAAGTTTCGACCCTTATCCATCATATACTTACAATGAAGAACAATGGTGTGAACCATCTACTTCATATGAGTACTATGAGGAACCAAGGATCGAACAACCGGATTCAAGCTTTGAGGATCCAAATTCTTTCAATCTCACCGAAGTAACTAATAGGATATTGGAACACATTAAAACTATCGAACGTTGCATAAAAGAATCTCGCGCAAGGGAAGAGGAATCCCGCGCGAGAGAAGAGCTAAAAAATGATAATAACGTAGAGATAGTTGAAAGTGTAAAAATGGAAGAACAAGAAAGTGAAAAACAGACACATGAGTTAAACAACGAAAATGGTGAGTCCGATAATGTTAAAATTCAAGAAGAGTCTAATTTAGAGGAAATTATTCTCTTGTCACCTACTTTCGAAAACCATTGTTTAATAACCCCTCATGCCAAGTTTTTAAAAGAGTTAAACACTAGTGCTAAAATCAAAGAAATAGTAAGTGTTAAGTTAACTAATGATCAAACCTCGCTAATAAAGGAAGATCCTTTTGAAATTAACATCACACCGGTTCCATGTTTCTTTCAAAATTCGTTTATTAGTAATGTCACTATTGATAAAGATCTTTGTGTTAACATAATGCCCAACTACATTTTTGAAAAATTAAGTATTAGTGATTTTACTCCACTTCAAATACCCATTTTTCTATCCGACCGAAAAGTAATGAAATCAATCGGTGTAGTCGAAGATATTTTGGTTCAAACAAATCAAATGGTAATCCCAACCGACTTCGTCATCCTAGATGATGCCCCCCTAGTCTTGGGAAAACCTTTTGTACAAACTCACAAAGCTTTGAAAAACCGGAAATTCAACAATCTAACTCTTCAATTAGGGGCATTCAAAAGGAGCATAGATCTTGAGCGCTCAATGAAATATCCTTTTGGCAATGACGACCCCCTAATTGAAGATGAGCCAGAGCCACCTGATAAGGTGGGTCTAGCCAAGGACCCTTATAAACGTGGCGCACCACAGAGGCATTCCGCGGAACTATCCTTAGTTTTAGATTAGTTTAACTTTTATGCTTTCTAGTTTAGTTTTAATTTGCAGGAATAAAACACACTCGGGATGGTGAAGGATACTAAGGGAAGCTTGAACCAACACCCCATGCGCAAAAACAGAGCCTCTCGACAATGTTTCTTCATTACTGCAAGTTCAGCACGGGGCCGTGCTCACCCAACACGTCCCCGTGCCCAAAAATCTGCAGAAATGCCCAGTTCAGGTACCTGGACACAGGGCCGTGCTCAGCCAACACCACCCCGTGTTCAGCTACCCAGTAACATAAAATCTTGTTTTTAACCCACTTTTTCACATTCTAATCAACCGAAAATCTTATTTTTGGGACACATTGAGGACAATGTGTAATTTAAGTGTGGGGGGATGCTAAAACCTTGAATTTTGCAAGTCCTAATTACAAGCCTTACACAAAACTCTATTGGAACCGCTAAACACCCCAAATTTTTTCAAAAACTTTTCATTTTTTTTACTTGTCTTGGTTTGATTTGGGAATAACAAGTTCTAAAAAGGTTATATTTTTACAAATTTACAACCGATTGCGTCGTGATAAAAAGAACCAACATAAGAAAATTATGAAAAGGCATGACAAGTCTAATTAAAATTTGATTATATATACTTGATCACATTAAAAACCCATTCCCACAAAAGTGAGTTTTGAGCCTTTATTGAGCATACAAATACATATCTTTAAACTAAATGCTCATTTTTCGTTTCTTGTATGAATAGCCGCTTGGTTTCTTACGACTCTAGAACTTGCCATGACGATACATTCCCGGTCCTTACCAACTTAAACCCGAGTAAGTAAATGATGGAGGCATTAGGACTAACCCCTTTTTATTTCTACACCATTATTTTTTTTTACCACCTACCCAAAATCCCCCTAGTTAACCCCTTTGAGCCTAAACCTTTTCGTTTCTTTCCCCAAAACAAACACCCTTTACCCACCAAAACCTTTTTCATTTTAAACCCTTTATTTTAGTAACAAAGCTCGGTTTTCTTGTGACAAAAAAAAAAAAGAAAAAAAAAGAAAAAAAAAAAAAAGAGATGAAGTTAGCAATAAACAAACAAGCTCATCAAAAGAAACCTTGTTTGAAAAATGCTTCATTAGAAAAAAAAAAGTGAAGAAAAAAAAAGAAGAAAAAAGAAAAAAAAAAAAAAAAAACAAAAACAAAGTGTTTTACGAAAACCGACGCTTTTTACGCTTTTCGCACTTTTACTAACCACTAACCCAACCACCCACCTTTAGCCCAAGCCTAACCCTTCATCCAAAAAGTCCTCTTGATATTTACAAAGGTATAAAGTTAAAAAGGAGGAGGATTGATTGCTTGGCAAGCTTATGGTAGGAATAAGTTCCATGCCGCTCTCGAGTGATTCACTAAAAATACACCTTCGGCCGAGTGTTGAGTGATCCCCCGTGAGGTATGTGAACTTGTATATAAATGAAATTTTAAAAAGGCATGTTATGCCCAAATAAGTAATTTCTCTTATGAAACGTTCTAAATAAATCACAACGAATAGGATTGTAAATAGTATAAAAATAAAACCCAATAAAGATCTTGGATTCCCGACACTCAAGACAAGCCCAAAACCTTCTCTTCTACCCATTCCATTTGGGAGTGTAAGCCACATATTAAAGAGTTTTGCTTGAGGACAAGCAAAGATTCAAGTGTGGGGGTATTTGATGTGAGTAAAATGCAACATATAAATTACATCAAATGAGGCATGAAACTAACCCTTTTTAAGTACTAATGTTGGAAAAAGTGTGCTTTTGTCTTCCTTTTGTATTTTCAGGGTTAAAAGAGCTTAAATGAACAAAAGAAGCAAAAATGCAGCCAAATCCAACATAAATACAAAGAAAAGGAAGAAACGTGGCATGCCCGACTCCTCGACAGCATCTCCCAAAGCAAAAACAAGAAGAAAGCTGAGCATGGGGCTGTGCCCAGCTGAGCATGGGGCTGTGCCCAGCTGAACACGGGGCTGTGTCCAGCGGACACGGGGCGTGTCCAGCTCAACACGGGGCCGTGCTCAGCGAGCACGGGGCCGTGTCCAGGATGGTCAGCCCTGGCAGAAAAGACAAAAGTGATAGAAGCTTCTATTGCCCACCACGGGGCCGTGCCCAGCGGACACGGGGGCGTGGTCAGAGTGCTGCAGGTGCATTTATTGTAATTGCGAATTACAATTAATGAAGAGAGAGAGAGTGTCAGACGGGCACGGGGCCGTGTCCAGCGGACACGGGGCCGTGCCCAGGCTTCTGTTCAGCCTATAAATAGGAGTGCTTGGCTTCATTTCAACTCATCCCTTGGCACACCACCTCTCTCACACTTCATCCACCACCCACCACCACCATAACACCATCATCCACCACCATCATCCATTGTCCATCATAGAGTGTGTGAGTCGTCTCGGGATCCAAGATTGATCGTAAGAGTTCTTGACAATCAAGGCCATGTTTGCCTAAGTCTCTTACATCACTTGGTGAAGACAAGTGTTTAGTATAATACTTTTTATTTTTAATCTTTTGCACTTTTTATTTGGTTTTGTATTAATGACTTTAATAACTAGTTACTTATGTTGAAGGTGATCTTTCCTTATCGTTTGTCCGTGGTGTCTTGGCATTATTTTACTGTCTATATAAAATAAAAGATTTTCACCATTCATATCTCCACGGTCTATATGGAGGTATGTTGGCTACCTGGTCGGGGGTTAAGGGAACGGTTTGGTAAAGGTCTTGCCCTTGTTCAGCGTTTAGAGGTCCTGCTTGGGACCTGGGTCAAATTTAGTAGGATCTCCTTCAATGCCCATAGGTATTGGATGGCGGGGATCCAAACTCTTTGACCCCCTCATAAGCTAACTACTATTAATACTATAACCCGGCTATTTAGGACTGTATCCCTGCTGACTCAGACTACTTAGCCGAGGGTAACGTCACCGCCAAAAGCGGGGCCTACCATAATTTGCATTAATAACTTAATTCATTATCTTTCAATAATCCGACCCTTTAGGATTGTATCCTTGCTGACTCAAACTACTGGGTTGAGGGTAACGTCACCTTCAAAAGAGGGGCCTACTACAATAACTAAGATAATCTCTTAAACAAGTGCAAAAGTGCGAAAATAATCAAAGGTTATACTAATACATGTGTCGGATCCAAGTGATTCATCTTGTCTATCTGTTTTTATTTTATTTTCTTTTTCAGCATTTAGTTAGTTTTTATTTTTCTTAGTTTAAAACATTTTTCTAACTTTTTGATTTGATTAGACGTTGAGGATAAACCGGTATTAAAAGCTCTTGTGTCCTTGGACGACCTCGGTATCTTACCAACACTATACTACGTCCACGATGGGTGCACTTGCCCATATGTGTGTTTAGTGTTAGTAAATATCGTGTTTTATAAATTTAAAACTTGGCTAAAAGTGTAAAAAGGGTTTAAATATATATCTAAAAATATAACACACTTCACGCACATCAGTCAGGTAAGAAGATTGATGGAAATCCTGATTGCAAAAATTGCATCAAAGAATGCAAATTTTGTAACACAGTCATGTATCTCAACAGTAAGAAAGTTGAAGATCTGACAGCAAAAGTCAGAAGCGTTGAGAATCAAATTCTTGATCGTGATAAAAGAGTTAAAGCTTCAACTGAACGGATAAAAGAATTAACTAACCAAATTGAAAATGATAAAATTGATCATGAAAGAGTTAAAAATGAAAATGAAAAGTTAATTCTTGAAAACCGTCAGATTTCTGAGAAGTTTGAAAAACTCAAAAGCACAATGAAAGATAATGATGATCGAAATGGTAAAACTTATAAAGAAAATGTTCAACTAAAAGCAGTGCTTAGAGTAAAAGAAGAATCAATCAACCAACAACTGGATGAAATCGCTAAATTGAAACTTAAATTTCAAGAGGCTGAAATCGAAAACGAGCGAATCTAGTTGAAGCTTAACAGTTACAGCTCCGCAAGCTTTGTTTTGCAACACATTGTTCCCAAACCCATCGGGGAAAACAAAGCTGTGAAGATGTTTATTCTGATGGAACTGGGGTGGGTTTTCATATAGTTCCACCGCCGATTTTGGATAATTACACGAAAAAGCAATCTTGGTTGGTTGAAATTGAAGAAGATAGTGAAGTGAAACTTCCTGAATCAATTGATGTCACGTTCACATCTTCCAATGACGATAGTGTCCAAAATGATGTTGTAAAAAGTGTCGTTGAAAATGTGCTAAAAACTGATAGTGACACTACTGAGGAAGATGGATGTTTCTTGGACAAATACATTCCGAAACAAAAGTCCAAGAACAACTTAAATGAAGAATCGAATCTTGTTATGTACAAGATGTTGGGTTCAGATAAGTTGTTTTCGGATTCAAAGTTTCAAATTGAGAATGTTAATGTGAACAAATTGACAAATGTTTTCAAGTTAGTTGAAATGGATTTGTCAGAAGTGAACAATCTGAGTCAAACAAAGAGTCAAATGAAGTTTGAAAAAGATAAATCATACTACAAGAAATTTGTTGTTCCACCGTGTTTTTATAATAACAAACGAAACAATTGGTTGGGTGGTTATCAGGGTGGTAAGATTTATCAGAGAGGAAAAGTTCAAAACAAAAGGTTTGTCGAGAAGAAAAAGTTTGTAAACAGTTCGAGTTCACTTGCTGATGAAGAGAAAGAGATTTTTTCAAAATCGAATGAAGAGTTCTTTGAAAAGAGAGCTTCACAGGCTCAGTCTGAAAGCACAATCGAGTGGCTGATACTCGAACATGCTTCAGATGTAATCAAGTTGGTCACATTGCACGAAAGTGTACCAACGTGAAGCCTAAGACTGAAACTGTGAAGACTCAACAGAAGAAAGATGAGGTGAAGGGTAAAGCACAAATCGTTGTTGAGAAAAAGAGTGAGAAAAATGACAACATCAAAGTGAAAAATGAACCTGTAAAGAAGTAGGTAACTAAAAATGACAAATTTTACAAACGGGTTGCATTATCTCAACAAGTTTGGAAACCTAAATCTGAGAAAAAGATTTCACCTTCTGAGGATTCAATTCCAATTGATTATGATGCAAATTTTCCACCTCTGAAGGCTGAAAACTTTAAAATTCAAGTTGCGAGAGTTAAAACAGTCAAGGTTACATCCAAGGCTGATGAGGCCTGGGTGGACACCATATTTGACTAAGCAGTTTGAATTGTCGGAGCTTCCTGGATCGCGAAGCATGAATCAGTATCTTTATTGAAGTTGGTTAAGTCAAAATTTGTTATGTGCAGGATCTTCGAAAACTTGTATCCAGATGGATCATGGATAGTGGAGCTTCAAGACATATGACAGGGAAGACTGTGTTGCTGTATGATGTAAGAAACATATATGGAGCTTACGTAGGATTTGCGGGTAATCAAGGAGGAAGGATTATTGGTGAAGGAACGTTATCCAACGGGATTGTGACGTTTGAGAGAGTTAACTACATTGCTGAGCTAGAGAACAATCTGCTGAGTATTTCGCAGATCTGTGACAGGATGTATACCACTCACTTCACTGATAAAGAATGTTTGATCTTGAAACCAGGATTTGATATCCCTGAGGAATGGATTATCATGAAGGCACCGAGAGTTAATGATCTGTACGTGTTGGATATGAGCGTGGCTACTACAACCACGGGTCAAGCTCATTGTTTTGTGTCAAGAGCAACTGAAAAAGAATCGAGATTGTGGCACCGGAAGATGGGGCATATACATCTTAGAAAAATGAATCATTTGGTGCACAATGATTTAGTTACAGGAGTTCATGTCAAAGGTTTTCATCTGGAAGGGGAGTGCATTAGCTGTGTCAAAGGCAAGCAGAAGAAGAAGTCACATCCTATAAAGCAAGTCAATTCAGTCTCAAGATCTCTGGAGAGACTTCACATGGATTTGTTTGGTCCGGTGAATGTCAAGAGTATTACGGGAGATAAATATTGTCTTGTGGTTACTGATGATTATTCCAGATTTTCGTGGGTTTCTTTCTTGAAGACGAAAGACGAAACGTTTGATAGTTTAATGGCGTTGTTCAAAAAGATTGAGAATCTATACCAAAGGCGTATCAAAAGAATTCGAAGTGACAATGGTACTGAATTCAAGAACATCAAGATGGAAGAATTTTGTGATGAAACATGTATATTGCATGAGTTTAGTGCTCCGTACACTCCGCAGCAGAATGGAGTTGCAGAACGCAAAAACCGGACACTAATCGAGACGGCTAGAACGATGCTTGCAGATTCAAAGTTACCAATTAATTTTTGGGCTGAAGCTGTTTCCGCCGCATGCTATACGCTCAACAGGGTTCTCACTGTCAAAAAGTTCAACAAAACATGCTTTGAGCTGATCAATAATCGCAAACCGAATTTAAAGTATCTAGAACCGTTCGGGTCACCCTGTACAGTTATAGAGCCTTTTGGAAAGTTTGGTCCGAAGTGCATAGAGGGAATATTTGTTGGTTATGCAAATCCGATGCGACGTGTCTTTGTTCCAAGTGAGAAGCGGATTATTGAAGCTGCAAATGTTGAATGTCAAGGTTATACTATGCCACCACAAAGTCCAGGAGATTCATGGCGATATAATTATGACAAGTTGTGGGAATCATTTGACATGATGGAAGAACAAGAGGAAGAAGAAGATTTCTTTATTGAATTGGATATTTTGCGTGAGTTTAAGTCACAGCAAAGGATCCTAGCTGAGTATTCTAGGCGACCACGGGAAACTTCAAATGACAATGAAGCAGGTCCGAGTAATGCTGGTGAACACAATGATGTCCAACAGAATGAAGTTGCTCAAGATAATCAGTCGGTTGAGAATGATAATCAAGAAGCTGAAAACATGCTGATCTTTGATCATGGAGATTCAGATTCTGAGGGGGAGCAGATTCAGGATTTAAGTCAATCAAACCAAATTGGTGAACAAAGTGCAAATCAAAATGTTACTAATCTGGAAGGTGATGTGGATGTTCCAAGCGAAGTAATGCCACGAACTCTTTCATATCATCCAGAGGAGTTGATCATAGGAGAATTTGTTAGTGCATTATGTCTAAAGCCTCTGTCTTAAGTCTAGGGTCTAAATATGTCAAGTTTGTATAGTTTAGGGGTCTAATATGTAAAGTTTTGATGTGTTTATAGGGGTTCCATTTGAAATGGGTTTGTTATGTTTCAAACGGAAGGGTTTAATGGTGACCGTTTGAAGGTGTTTGTGTTACCTTTAAACGGGAGGGTCATGCCTATATATAGGCAAGTTTGCTTTTCATTTCAAACGGTCTTGTGACACCTGTGTCACTTCAACCATCAAACAAATACCAAACCAATGAAATATTGTATTTCATACTTGGGATTTGTATAAATATGTGTATCGTTTGCACATATTGATTCTTGTTCGATTTCGGGCCTTAAATCGCTTTCTGAAAGGTTATACGCGATCTGATGCGTAAATATAACCAGTTTAATGCAACAAACACTCCGTAATAGTGAAATAGGCTTAACATACCTTAAATAACCCTTACATAACTTAGAAATAAGTTTTGGATGGTTTGGTATGCCGAAATCAAGTTTATTCGCTTACAGGGACTAAATTCGACAAACTGCGAAAGTATGTCAATTTGTACTGTAACAGACCAGCCGAAACTTGATCATAAGTTAAATATGCCCTAAATATCCTTTACATAGCTTAGAAATAGGCTTTGAGGTGTTTGGTGCGCGAAAATAAACATTATACTCATTCAGGGACTAAAAGCGTCAAAAAGTGCATAAGTTTGCATTTTCGCGCATATTTTACGTTCTGAATACTTCCGGACTTCCAAAAATTTATCTAAGCATTAAAATATTTTATTTTAGTGTTTGGCGTAAGAAAAATCCATTCGTCGCGCAATTTGGATCGTTTTTCGCGTTTATGCGCATTCCGTCGTAATTAACCGAACAACGCAACCGTACGACCAAACGAACCGACATCCAAGAGATTTTTGAGCACATTTTAAGTTTCCTATACTTTAACTTCATTTTAGAGCTTTGAAATGGGGTTAACGGGGCTTAAACGTGTCAAAAATGCATCAAATACCAAGTTTTGGGGCTGCAGGGACCAAAACTGCCAATTTTGAAAGTTGCTGACCTGCAAGGTCCTTACGGTCCGTATGGACCTTTGCTTACGGTCCGTAAGCATGTCCCAGATCAGCAGAATTGGTTTCCAGCTGTTCCACACCTTTGCTAATGGTTTTTCATCAATCTATGGGCTATTTTTGATGGTTTTTAAGTGCCCATGGTATCCAAATACCATGTGCCCACTTGTACGGCTTAGATCGAAGCTCAATCTTCGAGAAACGATCTTAACGGCTCTTGAATTCCTATAAATACCCACCCTCATTCATTCCTCCAACTCACACTTGATCTGATTTTGGCTCTCTAAGTTGAAGTTTATGCTTCATACCTGAGAGTAAATCGGATCAAGAGCTTGCGGGGACCTTCTGTAAGTATTCTTTCGCGTTTTTCATTCGTTTTAGCGTTAAAGTCAAACTGCGTTTGACTTTCTGCATTGACCAGTTTATGGTCAATGCGAAGTTCGTTTGAACTTCATAACGTGAGCGTAATCACGATGGTTATAGTTCCTAGTGACTATACCTACTGATTACCACGTTATCTAGGCTCAGTGACGAGTCGTAGTTTCGGCCAAAATACGTTTTCTCACGTATTTTGTAACCAAACTACTCTAGGGTATTAAAACCGTTTGTTTTAATACCAAACCTGTTTTCTAACTGTAGGACCGGTTTTGACGCCGTTCGATTGCGTAACGAACGTTTCACGTGTGGAATCCGTGAACGAACGTGACCGAACACACGATAACGTACTACTAATGTGATTCCATTGATAAATTTGACGTGTACGGTACAGGAATCACAAATACAATACTTTCTCTCTCTACTTTCTCTCTCTAGAAAGTCTTCTCCTACAAGTCTCCTCCTAAACTCTTTCAAGAACTTCTCAAAATCTAACTAAACTAGTGACATAATCCCCTATTTATATGGTCAAGGCTATTTAATGAAAGTTCACATTAATTACAAGTTTGCCACCTTGCCATTTCTAACTAAATATGACATTATGCGCTTGATTCCTTCCGGCTTTTCACTACGACTCGGATTGACGAAGGCGATAGACAATAAATGCATCAACAATCTCCCCCTTGGATATTGTCGTAGTCAATCTCGTAGTGAAACTCGTAGCGACTTGACTTTCTCTCTCTTGAGTTCCTCTTGCATTAAATAGAATCCCGGTGGATCTGTCTTCAGCTTCCGTTGCTCTCTTTCTTCAGAATCTTCAGGCTCCCCCTTTCGTCAAGCTTCCATGCTTTTGGGATCGACGCCTGGCTTTGCGTATCAACAGATTAAGAAACCTGCACCTCTCAACCTCTCTATTACAAACTAATAAAGTTGTGATTCAACTTAATGAATCAACTAAACATTTGAGAATTTTCACATTTAAAACTGATAAAATTTGAAACATTCCAATTTCTGATTCAAATTAATGTATCATCTTAAACATTTCAAATCAATTAACCAACCTGTCTGTTCATCAAGTTTAGCCTTTGAGATTTTGAATGTCAGCTCTCCAACATCAGTTGTCGAAAATCTTTTTGGATTTTATCAAAATAAGAAACATGAATGCAAAGACAGAAATTAAATGCAGAAATGAAATATGTACAAACATATTTTTGTGAGTTTGTGTAAGAGGATCATATCAGTTTTTGAGACACGTCACACGCACCGTTAAGCTTTTAGACATTTTAAGTTCCAAACGATTCACGTTGATTGACGATATAGTTGTCCACTTAAATTTTCATACAATTTTCAATCTATTCAGGATACTATTTAAGTGTTTTATGAACTTAGTTCGATTCATGTGTCCCACCTCTTGAATATACTCCCGTATCCAGAATCTCAATATTCAGTCTTAGAGGCAAGAATACTACAATGATATCTGTACATAAATTAGGGGTTAAATGCGAGAACTGAGGGATCTCAGGTCAGAACTTCCGTTCAGCAGAGAGATATCAACTTCGACTTAGCAGTGTGTCCCCTTTAGAGGATCTTTTCAGCTACAACAGATGATTATCAATTTTATTGTCTAATCAGCTGAGGGCATTATGCTATGTTTCAAGCATTTTGCGGAAAGTATTAGCCAAGGACTAGGTCAGAACTACCGTTCAGCAGAAGTCCCGGAATAATACCCCAGACATCATAGAGTATAAACACCTAGTATATCAGAATACGAGACCTTTCAAACGAGATTTCAGGGGTTACCTATATATCCAAGTAGTGTTCCCCACGACTTTCACAAGTTTGAAATTATAGGTTTATATCCCGAATAAATCTACTAAATGTACAAAAACCTATCGTCACATCATCAGTGAGACCGTTTATTACATTTGACATTACATTTCTTTAGCGTGCTGTGATAGTCCACTGATGTACAATCATTTCCTCTTTTTCACAACAAAACTCATTTTTAAATTTTTCAATGTTTTTGACATTTTCAAATTTTCTAATTTTTTTAAAATTTTTCTCCCCCTAAAATCAAAATATGTTTCAATTTTGATTTTCTGAGAAAATTTGAAACAAACTGTACAAACTTGACAACTTGATGAGAATCACTTCAATTCTCCATCCACTTGGCGTAAACAATCAGAACTCCCCCTCACAACAAACTATTTTCCCATTATGATTTCAAAACACTTAAGTTTGTTTTAATCAAAATGGTTTTTCCGGAAAATTAGTTTTGTGTGACATTTCATAAACTCGGGGTTTCATCACTTTGTTTTCTACACAAAAGTAGGAAAAACCAAGTACAAGTTAATGTCCTTGATTTACCATTTGCAGTCCAGAATCCTCTGTACCACTTGCAAAAATATAAACTCGTCTAATACCACTTGAAAGAAAAACACAAACAAACCTTTTTACCGTTTGTTTGATTGACGTTACCGATTAGAATTTTAGACAGATGCCGATTCATGATCCACGATACCATTTTGGGATCTCCGGCAATTCCTGCAAAAACCTTCAAACACAGATTTTTAAAAAAAATGCCGATTCATGCTCCACGCTTACAAACCTGGGAGCTCCGGCAAGTCAGGTTTTTCAGTTAAAGAGATTCACCCAAGCCTGACGGTCCTTGGGTGTTTTGAACATACCTTTTTGATTCATAAAATTCTTTAACCCCTTTGACTTTTCCGTCAACCATTTTTTCAAAAATATTTAGAACATTGGGGTTAAAGGCTTTTTCAACATCAAAATCTTTCTTTTCAGAAAAAGATTGATTTGAAATTTCTACTTCGTCAACTTTTTGTTTATAATTTTCAGCTCGCAATGGTGGAAAGTTGATATCATCCATTGGCGGAACTGAATTTTCACTTTTGAGCTCAACTTGTGGCTCCTCTGATTTTGACGAATCAGAATCATTGCCTGAATGTGGCTTGTCTGACTTTAATGAGCCAGATTCATCACCGACATGTGGCTCCTTTGTTTCCAAAGAAACAGATTCATCGCCACAAAACGTTACCTTCTTCTTTATCTCCTCTTTTGTCCTCAGATTTGCATCTGACGAATTCGGTTTACTTGACTTTGTTGTCGAGTGAATCGATTCATCAGCACTCTTATTCGATTTGTCGGGTGAACCCGAGGACAAAATCTTCTCCAGATATTCTCTGGCTTTCTTCCTCTTCTTTCTCAGTTTGTCTTTTTGCCCTTGAGAAAGCTTCACTTTCTTTTCTTGAACTTTAGGTTCTTGGACCTTCTGTTCTTTGACATTCTGTTCTGAAACTTTCAGTTTCTTGGGCTTGACATTGACTGGCTTCTTCGCTAATTTCTGAGAATTAACCCTCAATCTTTCATTTGATCTCCTTGGGCAATCTCTTGCAATGTGACCTTTGATTTGGCAATTATAGCATCTTCTCGTCTCAAATCTCTGTCTCTGGCAGTTAACAGCAATGTGTCCTTGATAGCCACAATTGTAACACACTCTGTTATCATACCGTATACCACCTTCACACCAAACGCTCAGATCATAGCATTGTCTGGCTTGGTGATATTCCTTCCTCAAGTTTGCTGGATTTGGCTTTTGAGAACTGTGGTCAAACCTGCACCACTTATTACCAACATTTTTTGAATTTTCATTTTTTACTTTTTGTAATTTTTCATTTTGATTGGATGATTGATCTGATGAGCTTTTATTATCTTTTTGAACAATTTTCTCATTTTTAATTTTTTGTTTATGTTCCGCTTTCTTCTTCAAAGGTTTTTGCTTCGAGCATTCACCCCTTTCAGTTGATTGCAGAACAGTTTTCTGAAACTTTTCCTTTTTATCATCAGATTTTTCACCACATCTTTAACTTTGACTTTGTCAAAGTTTGTGACATTGTCACTTATTGGAACAGAATTGATTGGTTTTGGACAGGGAAAATTCAAACTGTCTGATTTAGTCACAAAACCTATCAATTTCTTCTCAAGTTCATCAATTTTGTTCCTCGAATTCTCAGCTTCACTTTCAAGCTGAGATATTCTCCCAAAATGAGACTTGATTGTTTTTTCATTATCATTCTTCAAATTTTCAAGAACAGATTTTTCATTCATCAAAACTTTTATCTGTTCCTGAAATTTTGATTCATTCACTTTCAGATTCTTGTTTTCAAGCTTAATCCAGAAATCTAAATCTTCTGAAGATTTCTGTTTGCTTTCAAGCTCTTTTTCCAACTTTTTGATTTTCATTTGAGCACATTCACCTTCTTTTTCAAGTTCGATAATTTTCTGAAGATGGGAATTTATCATTTTCTGTTTTTCAATGTTGTTTTTACTGAACACATTTCTCCCATCTTCAAGAATTTTCATTTGCCCTGCAAATTCTTGATTTTTCAAAGTCAAACTGTTAAAATCATTTAACAGTTTGTCATTTTCTGCTTTTAGTTTCTCACAATTTTCATGTAACCAAAGAATCTGGTTTTCAGCAGCGTGCTTCTCGTCTTTCAACTTTTTGACTTCAGATGCCAAACTTGCCATGTCTTTCACAAGTTTGTCATTATCAGTCTTGACGTTATCGCATCTTGAGCACATTGTTTCATTCTTCACCGATTCTTCAGCTTTTGGAGCTTCTTCTTCCTTTGCTATGAATGTACCTGCACAGAACATTTTAACGAAATCAAGAGGATTTCCGATATTATCAATATAACAACCTCGTTTGAAATCATATTTCATCCCATATTTTGCCCTGACACATTTAGCAACCCTTTTGTGCATCTCCTCAATCACATCTAAACTCAGATCTAGCACATTATTCTCCAAAACCTTGATCATTTCTTTCTTTTTCTTTCTAACTTCAAGTTCATGAGCTTTAAGTTTGCTGATGAATTGATTTAGAGGTAGTTCTGAAAAAATTGAGCCCTCCCTTAAAATTTTCAAACATTCACCCCATTCAATCGGTAATGCATCTGCAAATTTCTCCAATTTCTCAACATTTGACGGATATATCTCATGATCTTTCAGATAATTCAGTAAAACACTATATCGGTCTTTAAGATCATCCAACGTTTCGTCTTTCAGACACACAAAATATTTAAACCTTTTTGCCCATCCATCTTTGCTCACTTTTCTATAACCCTCATCTAGAAATCCGTGATGCCAATCATTAAATCTTTCGAAATAATAGTTCTCCTGTTCATCAAACACTATTGCCATTTTTCGCAAAAACCCGACACGTGTTTGTTGACAAATAAGCGAACCAAGGATGACGGAAAAGCGGACTGTGTTAACAATAGCTGGGATTTGACTAAATTCTTTAATGGGGCGGTGATGTTGACCTCTTGAATTAGTGGGATTTGACCAAATTCTTTAATGGGGTGGTGCACGTTATCAATTAAACAAACCTCATTGGGTCTTCACTACCTAGTGGTTCGGTTCAATCAGGTAATAACAACCTTAGTGGAGCGGTGCAAAAAACTGTGATTGGACCTTTTATGTGGGTCGGTGGAACAAACCACTATCACAAACTATTAATGGGGCGGTGATAAAACTTTCTTTTATTGGGCCACAAATAGGTAATAGGGCGGTGATTGGATGGGGCGATGTAATCAAAGAATTTGGATTAGACCGAAGATAATGGGTCGGTTACTTTTTTTAAAATCTTCAACTAAAAGTAAATGAGGCGGCACAAAAGCATGGATTGGGCCTCGTGTTTTATTGCCAGTGCACTAAATCAACAAAGTAAATGGGCGGTGTAATGATGTTCCGCAATTAACCTGCTAATATTTTCAACAACCTGCTGATAACCTGTAATATCAGACAATCATATGAAGAAGATGACGTTAAAGCGAACCACTTTGTCAAATAAGCGGACTAGAACGGACCTTTTATAACACCCAATAAGCGATCCTACACACGTTATTAAGAGCGAACCACCAATGTGTTTGAATAAGCGAACCAAAACAAATGATTATGAGCGACCTCAACAATTCATCACGAGCGGACCTGTTTCTGACCAAATAAGCGGACCATGTCTGCTGTTGACGATTCGACCCGAAAACCTGCGATTTCGACCCGAAAAAACTGCAATTTCTCCTAAACTACTTGGAATTTCGATCTGAAACTTGGTAGGGTCTTAGATCAGGTCTATGCGCACAACATATCCAAAAATCAGATGATTTGGACCGTGAAAACCCGTTCAATTTGACGTTTTTCAGTAAAAAAACGTAAGAAATGAGTAGAAGATGAAGAAATAGACGAAATCGGATCTGATTTGGCTCTGAAAACGCTGAAATCTGTACGAGAACGATGTGTTTGATCAAGCAATCGAGCTCCTAGCTCTGATACCAATTGTAGGACCGGTTTTGACGCCGTCCGATTGCGTAACGAACGTTTCACGTGCGGAATCCGTGAACGAACGTGACCGAACACACGATAACGTACTACTAATGTGATTCCATTGCTAAATTTGACGTGTACGGTACAAGAATCACAAATACAATACTTTCTCTCTCTACTTTCTCTCTCTAGAAAGTCTTCTCCTACAAGTCTCCTCCTAAACTCTTTCAAGAACTTCTCAAAATCTAACTAAACTAGTGCCATAATCCCCTATTTATATGGTCAAGGCTATTTAATGAAAGTTCACATTAATTACAAGTTTGCCACCTTGCCATTTCTAACTAAATATGACATTATGCGCTTGATTCCTTCCGGCTTTTCACTACGACTCGGATTGACGAAGGCGATAGACAATAAATGCATCAACAATCTCCCCCTTGGATGTTGACGGAATCTTTAGTGAATTATATGACGGAATCGATTTATTGTCTTTCGTTGATGCATTTTCTTTATTCAGCATGTAGAACTTGTGTTCATGCAACGCTTTAGCAGCCATAAGCTCTTTATTCTTCAACTTATAGTACTCGTTTTCACTTTCTCGACGATTTTTCTCCTCTTCTAATTCAGACACTCGAACTTTCAAAACGTCAATTTCCGTCTGATCAACTTCAATCTTCAGTGTCAACACTTTGTTTTCACCTTCTAACCTCTGCACCTTACCAGTAAGAGACTTTTCTCTTTCAGCAATCTTTTTGCATTCATTCCCCAACTTTTTGTTTTCTGCTATTACCTCATCAATTCTCTTTTCCAACTTCAATACTTGAGAATTGTTTGCAAAATCGAAATCAACATCTAGCAGATTATCATGCGGTATCGCAAGGCCTCTACTTGAAGAACTAGGTTGTGCTTGGGTGATTGGAGGTGTGCCAAAAAGATCTTGTGAAGAATAATATTGTTGATGTGGAGGTGGTGATGGTGGAAATAGAGGAGATTGTTGTCGTTGTGGAGTAGGTTGTCTGGGTGGTGTTGAGTGTGATGGAGGAGTAGGTTGTTTTGAGGATTGTTGTGGTGTTGGTTGTCTAGGAGGAGATTGATGTATTGGAGATTGTGGAGGTGTTGATTGTGTTTGCATGATCTTTTGAGGGCGCTTTGACACTTTAAACTTTGGAGTAGCCTTCTTTCGACCTCCAGCTTTCTTTTTACCCTTAGGAGTAGATTGTGATGCTGAAACATGCTCTGGAGAGGGTTCATAAGGTGCATCTTATTTCTCTTCTCTCTTCCTCTTTCTAAGTAACTTCTCCTTTTCTACCTCCTCTCTCATTCGCCTTTCACGTTCTCTTGCATCAACTACTTCAAACTCAGACACACTAGAAGAACTAGTAGTGTCTTTATCTACATCATCACCTTCAACATCTTCTACCACTTTCTCTCTTTCCTGTGGAATGTCAACATTATCAGTAAACAAATCTGTATGAATTTCAATATGTGCTACACTAGCCGCCTCTTGTTCCTTTTCAATGTTCACCTCAGGAACTTCTTCTTTATCAGACTCATCTATCAACATTGTTTGAACCTTCTTCTTTTGTTTCTTCTTCGGCTTTGAAGAAGAACCTTCACCTTCAGCTACAGGAGTTGCAAGTCTACGTCTGCGTCCAGACTCCTTTACATACCACTCATTTTTTGTTGGTTTGAAACCCTCAATCATTTTCAACTCCACAGCATACAATGCTTCTTTCATTTCTTCTTGATTTCTCCAATTCTGATGATTTTCTGGATCAGGATCCACATAGTTTGCATCTCTTAGCAATCCAAAGTTTTCAATTACTAACTCAGGCTCTGGATGATGAGGATGATACTTGACAAGATTCTTCAACGAGATATTTGACATGTGAGCTTGAACAAGAAGATCATCCTTAATGTTTCTATCAATTCCTGGATATGCACGATCAATCATCATTTGTACAAAACGTGGATATCTCCAGACTCTAACATCCGACGAGAGATTTTCCACCATATAATGAAAAACTATATGTGAGAAATTGTATTTCTTATTCAACACCAATGCCGTAAGCATGTTCATCTGGTAATCCCTCATCTGATCATAACTGCCCTTTGTGTGACTCAGGGAAATCAAAATACAATGGATTAAAAACTTGAATGATTTCTGAAATTTTGACTTTAAGTAGTTCCCGGTGTTTAATGTGCTTCTGTATCCCAAACGTAGCATACACCCCTTCACCATTCGTTCAGGAAATCTTGTTGGATAGTTGGCTTCATCAGGAAAGTTCATCACTTCGCGAACTAACGCTTCAGTCACCAGTATGGTCTCCAATTTTCCATCCACTTCCACCACAGGTGATATCACTTTGCTTGCCTCGTCATACTTTGCATTCAGCCAAAATCGACTAATGTGAGATCGGTACAAAGGCCTCTGATCAGTCATCGCTTTCTTCACTGAAATGCGATTCATGTAGTCCAATATACTGCTGAATTCTGAAAGTAAAGGACACTTTCCCACATCTAGATCAACACAACTGTTGTGTACTGGATCAAATAAAACATTTGGAGATGCCTGCACAACAACATCATAAATACAGACTTAGAAAATTTTGAATTTATGATCAATGTCTAAAAAGCGGACCACATAAGCGATTCAAAGATTATACTACTATAAAAGCGGTTCAAACACTTTGCACACTATAAGCGAACCATAGATATGACTAAAAAGCGGTCCTACTTAGAAAATACTCAAAAAGCGATCCGTCCCTAGCCACATAAGCGATTCAACCCTTTACTGCCCTAAAAGCGATCCTAAATTAGTACATATGAGCGGTTCTAACATGGTACATATGAGCGGTTCACAGATTGTACATATGGGCGGTTTACAGATGGTACATATGGGCGGTCCTAGAATGTGACTTATGAGCGATCTGAATAACCCTGACTGTAAAAGCGACCCCAAAATCAAAACATGTAAAAACATCTTATACCCTAAAATTGATTCTACAAACAGATTCTACACATCAATCCGACTCTAGAGGTGTCTTTTGATTCCTACAGTTATGTCTTAAACACTCTAGATCTGAGATTGAAACTTCTTGTTGCCGACAACACACATCTAACATACAAATCTCAGCAATTAACATGTTGTACATCTATCAAAATCATCAGACGATAACACTCAACCTAGCAATTTAGACAGATATGATATTTAAAAGCACAAAACTCGAATCGTTCATACACACCTGCCGACAGACGAGATTTAAACACACTAGGACTGAAATTGAAAGATGACTTACCTTGCCCATGATGTAAATGATGGAAATCTATCAAGAACAAGCAAAAACAAAGCTAAATCAGCAAGAAATCACGAAGATCAGTTGAGATCGCTCGAATCGCCCCAGAGAAGATGTCGTAAAAGCGGTTTAGGGTAATGACAGAATAAGCAGACCCTGTTCCTTATATATGAGGCCTGAACCGCTTATTTGTCATGTCCTTATGAGCGGTTCACAATGTTACTTTGACACAAGAGCGACCCAATGACACAAAAGCGATCCAAACTCTGATTTTTCAAGAAATTAATTTTTTATACATTTTTCAATTTTTTCGATTTCACACGCTGGCACCCAGTTGACCAAGTCCAATTTAATGACCCTGGACAACTGTTTTGACCTACCAAGTCCAAGTTAATGGCCCTGGATGATCAGATTTATGAAGTACTTTGTCGTTTTGTTTCAAAAACAGTTCAACTTAATGAACTTTTCAACGTTTCAAACATTTGCACATTTTATCTTCCAAACATCATACCAGATCTATGTTTGCAATCACAGCTTACCCAACCCTCATCAGACACCTACATGATCTGCACACAGGCTTTGAACTTCCAATCCCCGGTATCAGTTGTCGAAACTAAAATGAGAAAAGAAAATCTTTTTGGGTTTAAAGCTGTTACAAACTGAAATATATACACACAATATTTTTTCGAGCGTGTTAGGGGATCATATCAGCTGCTGACAGAACACAAGCACCGTTAAGCTTATTTCATTTTAAACATTTAAGCAATTCGCGTTGATTGTCGGTATATTGATCCACTTTAAATTCTCACAGAAGTTTCAATCTGTTCGGGATACGTTATTTAATGTTTTAGAGACTTAAACGTCAACCTGTGTTCCCACCTCAGTATATACTCCCGTATCCGGATCCCAGTATTCAGTCTTACAGGTGAATATACCACAGCTGATATCTGTTGGGGGTAGATGCGAAACCGTGAGAGCTCAGGTCAGAACTTCCGTTCAGCAAAGAGATGACGGCTCGACTTTTCAGTGGGTCCCCTTTAGAGGATCTTTTGCATTTCAACATCAGCGACTATCAATTTTATTGTTTCATCAGCATGCTGAGGGTGAAGCTTATGTTTCAAAGCTTTTTGCGTAAAGTATTATCCGGGGACTAGGTCAGTATTTCCATACAGCAGAAGTCCCGGGATAATACCCCAGATATCACCGAGTATAAAGACCTAGTATCTCAGAATACGAGACCTTTCAAACAGGATTTTAGGGGTTACCTATATATCCTGGAGATGTTCCCCACGAAAACGCAAGTTAAATTTAGTTTATATCCCAAACTGATCTACTAAATCTGTAAGAACCTACCGGCACATCTTTAGCGAGACTGCTTAATTGCATTTTTACATTACATATCTTTAGCGTACTGTGCCCGTCTAGCTGATGTACTATCATTTCCCCTATACTACACAGCTCTTTTTGCATTTTTTAATGTTTTTGGATTTTTATGATTTTATCATGTTTTTGTATTTTTCTGCGAATATCTCCCCCTAAAACTAAAACATATTTTTGTGTTTTTGTTTTTAACGAAAAGCAGGAAATACAACTGTACAAACAAAAGTTGACAACTCGATGCGGTTCAAGTCAGATCGCCGCCCAATTCGGCTTCACACTCGATAACCCTCCCAGATTGCAGATTTTTTAACCCATTTAACTTTAAAAGATAATAAAATCTCTTTTTATCAAACGGTTTCGTGTAAAAATCAGCTTTCTGATCATCGGTGCTCACATGTTCAATCCGTATTAGTTTCTTTTCGTAACAATCTCGAATAAAATGGTGACGGATTTCTATGTGTTTCGTTTTTGAGTGGTGAACCGGATTTTTCGTAACATTAATGGCCGCTTCATTGTCCACAAATATTGGTGTATCCAAGAATTGCAGACCAAAATCGTGCATCTGCTGTTGAATCCAGAGAATCTGAGAACAACAGCTAGAGGCTGAGACGTACTCAGCCTCGCAAGTTGAGAGCGCGACTGCAGTTTGCTTCTTGCACTGCCAGGTAACGAGCCGAGTTCCGAAGAACTGGCACCCAGCAGTGGTGGACTTAGCGTTCTGCTTACAACTACCGAAGTCTGAATCAGCAAAACCAGATAATGTAAAATCACCCGAGCGAGGGTAGCACAAGCCGATGCTTGGGCATCCCTTCAAATACCGTAGAATTCTTTTGACGATTGTCAGGTGTGATTGCTTCGGGTTTGACTGATATCATGCGCACAAACATGTCGGATACATGATGTCGGGCCGGGAAGCTGTAAGATACATCAACGAGCCGATGATCGATCTGTATAATGTTTCATCCATCTTCACACCTTGTTCATCCGGACATATACCATGATTTTGTGCGAGGGGGGTTGATGCAGGACTGCATTCTGTCATGTCAAACTTATCCAGCACGTCCTTTACATACTTCGATTGATGAATGAAGATTCCGTCGGGTAGTTGTTCAACTTGTAACCCGAGGAAGAACTTCATCTCCCCCATAGAACTCATCTCGAATTTCTTCTTCATCACAACTTCAAACTCTTTGCATAGCTCGTCGTTGGTGGAACCAAAAATAATATCATCGACATAGATCTGCACAATCAGCAAGTGGCCAGCTACTTCTTTCGTAAACAAGGTGCTATCTACTGTGCCTCTTGTGAACCCGTTGTCCAGCAAGTAGGTCGATAGCGTCTCATACCAGGCTCTCGGGGCCTGGTGGAGACCGTATAAAGCTTTATCCAGCAAATACACCTTGTCTCTGTTTAGCGGATCTGCGAACCCCGGTGGTTGCCCCACGTAAACTTCTTCTCGAATCCTGCCATACAGGAATGCCGATTTAACGTCGAGTTGATAGACTTTGAAATCTTTCCATGAAGCAAAGGCTAGAAAGATGCGGATTGCTTCAAGCCTTGCAACCGGCGCATAAACTTCTTCATAGTCTATTCCCTCCTGCTGGCTGAAGCCCTGGACCACGAGACGTGCTTTGTTCCTCACCACGACTCCTCTATCATCACGTTTACATTTAAACACCCATTTTGTTTTTATCAGCTTCTGGTTCTTTGGCAGATCAACGAGTCTCCAGACGCCCAGTTTCTCAAATTGTTGCAGCTCTTCCTGCATTGCATTAACCCAGCTGTCTTCGGTCAAAGCTTCTTTGTAAGTCCTGGGCTCTATCTGCGAAATAAAACATTTGTATGAGACTTCTTTCTGCATATTAGCTATATCAGAATAAAAACATGTAAAAGCTTGATCTATCTGATGTCTCGTCTTGACACCACTCTGTAAATCGCCGATAATCTGTTCTGACTGATGGTAAGACAGTGTCCGTGGCATCACATTATCTGGCACCACAACTTCCGATTCCAGATTTGAAATACCAAGATCTACGATTTGATCAACAGTCTCCTCTGCAGTCTCATTTGGTTCCTCGTCAAAGGTAGGAGCGGGTTCCTCCTCTGAGTCGTCAGAAACGTCAAATGACGGAGCTGGTTCCTCTGGCGGTATATGAACTGTTCCACTTGGTCCAGCTTCATCATCGTGAGTGCCCACAGTTGGCGTAGGAACATCTAGCGGTCTAGATTCCGGCTCTTGCAACTGACTTTGCTGATACAGGTACATAAGAGCAAGTTCCTCCTCACTCGGCTCGGACGGCAGATGAAACGATTCCCAGAGTTTGTCGTAATCAAATAGGAATCTTTGTCCGGGAAGTTGTTGCGACTGTGTGTGCTTCTGACAATCCACATGAAGGACCTGAATCACCTTCCCCAGACACGGTACAAATACCCTCTTTAATGGGCTGGCGTATCCTACGAAAAATCCTTCATTTGCTTTCGCTCTGAATTTACCAGCAGCATCGATGAATGTACACGGAGAGCCAAAAGGTTCCAAGAACTCAAGATTTGGCTTATAGCGATGCAACAACTCAAAACAAGTCTTTTTATATTTCTTCACTGTCAGAACTCTATTCAGCGTATAGCAAGCTGCTGACACCGCTTCACTCCAGAAGAAAATTGGAAGCTTTGAATCGGCCAACATAGTACGTGCAGTCTCAATCAGGGTTCTATTCTTTCGTTCAGCCACGCCGTTCTGTTGTGGTGTATATGGCGCACTGAATTCGTGAAGTATCCCCTTTTCATTGCAGAATTCGTACATTTTGTTGTTTTTGAACTCAGTTCCATTATCGCTTTGTTGTTTTCGTTGCATGTACATTTTGTTGTTTTTGCGAAATACTTAACAAATTATTCGTCAGTTCAACAATATAATTCACTTTGTCAAACGATATGATGCCGTTCGTGAGCATTCCCTGACCAACAATCCTTCCTCCTTGGTTACCGGCAAATCCAACGTAACTTCCATTAATCGCTTTGACATCATATAGCAGTGCTAATGATCCCGCCATGTGTCGCGACGCTCCACTGTCCATTATCCACCTTGAGAGCACAGACTTGGGCAGCTCCTGCAATCAATTCACAAACACATCAGTTAAACAATGATGCCCACGACTTTTTAACTTCCGACACTGTACCAAAAACCACATTGCATTACTCAGTTGTTTTCAGAAAGTTAAATGTGACATTTGGCTCAATTTCCTTTTTATCTTGTTTCACATTGTTATGAAGTTTGGGAAATTCCGACAAAAACTGATCAATTTCAGACTCAAATACAGCAACATCATCTTTCACAGACTGTGACTCATTTTTCAACACATTTGCCATCTTTTTAATCTCACCAGATGGTTTAGATTTCGCGATCCATGACTGATTTTCAAAAGTTTTTGCTTTAGGGTAAAATTTCGAAGTCTTGGGGGACTTAGAAGACTCGCCAATTTCGAAAATCGATTCTGGCTTATCCTCCGACTTCAACTTTTCACCTCGTTTGAGAATTCGGATCGGCGAAACCATCACCTGTTTATCTTTTGCAACGACCGGTGATTTTGGTCGAGGTTTTTGAATGGTCTGTTTTGACACATTTTTGTTTTTAACCTTAGGTTTTTCAACCTTCGGTTTCTCAACCACTTCTTTCTTAACAGCTTTTACCATAACCGGTTTTTCGATCAATTTCTTACACTGCTTCGCCATGTGGCCGACTTCATTGCAGCGATAGCATACACGTTTGTCATACTCGACAAATGTGCTACTAACAGTTTCTGCTTTCAGCTTTTGCGCTGCATTGAAATCGTCCACGGCCTTTTGACTAAAAATATAATCTTTTTCAGTCTCAGTGCTCGGACCACAAACAAATACATCATCAATTCTATCTTTTGGCTTCACCAACTTCTTAGTCATTTTCTTCTCAAAACCAAGACCTTTATTCTTTAACTGATTTTTCTTGTTTTGGTTTTTACCCACCCCCTCTACCTTTTCTGGACATAAATGCATCAACACTAACTTTACTAAACATGTTCTAGCATGTTTAGCTCGTCGCTTTTAGATTTGTGCTTGTTTAGGGTCGTAAAGGTAAGCGATCTAATCAATCGCTTATGCTTACGAACCCGACCCATTTGGTCGATCATTAGGATCTGACCAAACACTTTAAGTGACCATAGTTGTATAGGGAATAACCTTCCGAGGTTATACCTTATGGTCACGTCGTTTAAGTAGCTGTATGATAAGTAGTTCTTATGCCTTAGGTAAATTACCAAAATGCCCTTTTTGCGCTAAAATTCATTTTAAGCCTATGTAACGTAACTTTTGATATATAAACTGTTTTGGCAACCATATTAAACATGTTAACGCATATCTTGCTTGTCATAGGACTAGTTAGACATTCCGAACGCGTTTTACGCGAACGACGCGTTAAAGTAGCATAAGCTTCCTAAACGGGTCGTAATGGGTCAAAAGCACTTAGGATAGGTTTCGTTTTAGTACGTAGGCTTTGTTAAACCATATTACATAAGTTCCCATACTTATTTGGTTTACGAACCCTCGTACTACCCGATCCTCCGATGGGTCCGTTTATTAATGTAGATACCTATATTAGGTGCCGTTTGATTCCGTGATCTTCTAGCATTGCTTGGTGGTTATCCTAGGACTTCTAAGCAATCTCAAGTGAGTACATAGTCCCCTCTTTTACTGTTTTCCAAACATTTTGGGGTGAAACACATGTGCCTACTTGTTACTTTCATGATTTCATGCTTTTATATCATATACTTGCTATGTTCACTAGTACACTATTAGTACATGATTTTATTATGTTTTAGCTATATATGCCCATTGTGTGCATACTTAGTACATCGTTTTACATAACATTTCATGCTATGTATGTTCATCATACTTAGTACATTTTACATTTCATGCTATGTATGTTCATCATACTTAGTACATTTTACATTTCATGCTATGTATGTTCATCATACTTAGTACATTTCACATCACATGCTATGTATGCCCCTTGTGTGCATACTTAGTACATGGTTTTACAAGACATCTTATACTTTGTATCATGCTATGTATGTCCATCCGTCGCATACTTAGTACATTGTTTGTGCATTCTTACCTATGGTTTGGTTATTACATGCTTCACTTGCCATACATGACATTTTGTTTACACATTACTTGATTGACATTTGACAACGGTTTAGACATGGGCAATTTTACATTGGTGGTTTATGTGGGTAAGTGATTTGAGTAACGAGACGTGTGTAATGTGATACAAGCATGGTGGATACGCCGCTGATACTTCCTATATATAAGTGCTTGTATTATATTACATGGCGTAGCGTTATTTAAATCATTCATTTGGACTTATACATTTTTACACAAATAACATATTTTTCACAAGACATTGTTTTACAAAACAGTTTGTTTTATACAAACTCCATTTTACTTGGTTATTCACTTAACCTTACATCATTCTTTTTAACTATACCTATCTATCATCGATTTTCAAACGTTTATAAAAGCAAACACTTAAACGGGATTCATGACAAGTTTTTGTTAAACATTTTCTTAAACATAGGTCATGAATCCTATTTTTCATAAAACCTATGTACTCGCCGGCATTTTTATGCTGATGTATTTTCACATGTGTTTCAGGTACAATAGTTGATGATATTTGATGATGATATTGATGCATGCTCACATAGGATTGGACGAGGCCTTAGTGACATTAAAAGATGCAAGACTAGTTAATTTTGTTATGTTTCCTTATTGTTAAGACATTGTAACTCATTTAATTCAATAAAATGAAATTTGTTTAATCCATGGTTGTGAAACAATGATTCTGTTACAACACTCCCCGACGTTTCTGCCACGTTTTGTTGTTTTACGTGGTCGGGGTGTGACAGAAAAGTTGGTATCAGAGCCAATGGTTATAGGGAATTAGGTTATTAGTAATGCTTTTACCTAGACTATAACCTTCCTAGGACCCTAACGCAAGTTTACTTGCGTTTAGTCATAAAACAATACTGTCACTTATCCTTAAGTGACAACCACAACAAGAACATAAATTTGATCTGCTTTGAAAACTAATCATCTGTTCTAGGGTGATTTATTATAAGGTTTCGAACCTTTAAAGTTTTCAAAAACCCGTCAAAGTTTGGGTCTAAATAATGTGAACACGTGCAAACTGGAAGAGTGGGTGCCTGTACCCTGAGTTTTCTGTCTAAGGCTAGAGTGTTCGTACAAATCCGCAGTATCGGACCAGTCACTCTTACCTGGGAACTCTTGGGGTGAGTGTCCACTTATAGGCGAGCATGTCTTCGTGATACATTATGGGGACCTATTTACTTTGATTCAGCCTTTGTATGACATTTGTTTGCTTCGTGGTTCAAACAAATGACCATCACCCATGCTTTTGGTCGGTAATTTCCTATTCTTACCCAATGCCATTTCACTTGTTTCTCTCTCTTGTTTCCCTTTTAGAATGCCTCCGGGGACGCGACAATCAGATACCTAATGAAGAACTGGCAGCTATTATTACGCAGCAAATGACTGCTGCAATCCCGAACATCGTTGCTCAATGCAACCAAGCTCTCAACAACAATAATGCCCCTTGCAACTTCAAGACGTTCAACTCAGCTAAGCCATCAAAGTTTTCTGGGTCTCAAGGAGCGACTGCACTTCTGCAATGGTTCGAGAGTCTAGAGAGCACCTTCAGACATGTTCAATGCCCAAATGAGCGAAAGGTAGACTTCGCTTCTAGTGTCTTTGAGAAGCAAGCTTTGACGTGGTGGAATGGTGTGATGAGAGATAGGGGTGCCGATGTGGCACTAGCTCAAACATGGGAGGAGCTTCGAGCTCTGATGATGAAGGAATTATGTCCTCGTCATGAGATCAGGGCCTTAGAAAGGGAATTCGAAGATCTTAAGCAAGACAGCGGTGAACATCGAGCCTACACCGATCGATATGAGGAGCTGAGCCTGTTGTGTCCTTCCATGGTTACGCCTTTGGATAAGGCGATCGAAAAATACATTGATGGCCTCCCTGACTCAGTTCAGGACATTGTTACTGGTAGTAACCCCACTACGGTTAGGCAGGCCATTGAGCTATCTGCAACTTTGACTGAATCTCAGATCAGGAAACGTAAGCTTTTCCGAAAGGGTGACAAGAAACCGGTCAAGGAATCGAAACCAATCAAGGAATCAAAGACCATGGATGAACAGACTGGATCCCCTAAGAAGTCAAGGAAGCGAAAGGCTTCTCAGAACTTCGCCATGGTTACTCACAATGATCAAACCGTCCTCAACCAACCAGCTCAACCCCCTGCTAGAAAGCCCTACAATGGAACTGCACCCTTGTGCAACCAATGTAGCCTCCATCATCATGCCAATATAAAGTGCCGCAAATGCCAAACTTGTGGACTCATAGGCCATACAGCAAGAATTTGCCCAGCTGCAGGTGCACCAAATCAAGCTGGCAACAATCCTGCTCAAGGTCGTTTTCCACCAGGTTCTTGCTTCAACTGTGGCGAGATAGGCCATTTCCGGAGAAATTGCCCAAAGCTTGCTAATGCGAATCCAGTGCAAGGATGAGCATCTGGCCGATTGGAAGACAACACTGTTTAGAAATAATCAAGCTTTATGTATTATTTTCTTTTGTTGTCAAAGATCTATGAAACAGTTGATTGTTGTTTATAAATAAATCTTTTTATTTTACATTGCAATGTACAAATGTGATGGCATGTATAAACAACGTATCCCCTACAATACCGACAATCAAGGAGCCGTATTCCTTGAAGAACAGACTACCCCCAAAATCCTTTCAAATTTATAATCTCTTGCGTTTTCCCAAATACCCGTTTCTTTCAAGGAAACGAAGTACAAGGCGCAAGTTACAACTCTATACGAATACCTAAAGTACCACTATAAATTCTTAATAGGGTACCCAACGGTATTTCCGTATACCCTAAATTTTTCGTACCTTAATTCGAATATTGCGTTTTCTTGAAAACGAAATCGAATTTTTGATAGATCATTCTATCTCTATAGATAGATTCTTGATAATGATTAAAGTGCCAAATGAAATCCACGGATTGGATTCCTGGTGTACTTTAAGTATCCGCGTCCAAAGATAACAAATTAAAAGTCAAACTAAACAACTTTGTGATTATGTGCTTATGTTCTCCCTTTATGTTCTTGGTGTGATCCAATTTTCTTTGTTGTTATCCAAAATCCTCGTAGAATCTTCTATAAGGGATTCATAGTAGGATATCAGAAGGTACTACCTTAAATCCTTAATGGGCTTCTACGTAATAGTTAAGACCCGTGGATTATACAGTACTATTCCATAATTAGACCCCTTGAGTGGTCTAGTTAAACATATTGATCCAAAAATCAGGTTAGGAATATCATGTGATGATATAGCTAAAAGGACTCTATAGGTGGTCTAATTAAAGAGATCATTTATCGATCTAAGGACCCTATGGTGGTTTAGTCACACTCATCACAGGTTTGATTTTATTCCCCTACACATTATGAAACGCACTGTGCGAACTATGCAAGGAATCACATAATTATGGACGCGTACATAATTATGGAATTTAGTGCACAGAAACCACAACGAGTTTTGTCATGAGTCTAGAGTGAACCCTGTTCATTTCCAATTCTGATGAAGCACCCGTTGAAGAAAAATGAACTAGCTATTCATTTTTCACTTCTGAAAGAATATTCGTTGATGGAAATGAATATCCGTTTGATTATCCCTTCATTTCTGTTTCTGAAGAAGCAACCGTTGGAAATGACTCCGTTTGTTCATTTTCGTTTCTGAAGATTATCCGTTGAGGAAATGAATATCCGTTTGATTATCCTTCATTTCCATTTCTGAAGAAGCAACCGTTGGAAATGACTCCGTTTGTTCATTTTCGTTTCTGAAGAATATCCATTGAAGGAAATGAAAATCCGTTTGATTATCCCTTCATTTCCATTTCTGAAGAAGCAACCGTTGGAAATGACTCCGTTTGTTCATTTCCGTTTCTGAAGAATATCCGTTGAAGGAAAAGAATATCTGTTTGATTATCCTTTCATTTCTGTTTCTGAGGAAGCATCTGTTGAAAATGACTCCGTCCATTCATTTTCGTTTCTGAAGAATGTCCGTTAAGGAAATTATAGGATTATCCCTTGCTTATCTCTGGTGGTTATTTGACACAAAGTCACGGACAGACTCCTACGAATAAATTTCGGGACGAAATTTCCTGAAGTAGGGGAGACTGTGACACCTGTGTCACTTCAACCATCAAACAAATACCAAACCAATGAAATATTTTATTTCATACTTGGGATTTGTATAAATATGTGTATCGTTTGCACATATTGATTCTTGTTCGATTTCGGGCCTTAAATCGCTTTCTGGAAGGTTATACGCGATCTGATGCGTAAATATAACCAGTTTAATGCAACAAACACTCCGGAATAGTGAAATAGGCTTAACATACCTTAAATAACCCTTACATAACTTAGAAATAAGTTTTGGATGGTTTGGTATGCCGAAATCAAGTTTATTCGCTTACAGGGACTAAATTCGACAAACTGCGAAAGTATGTCAATTTGTACTGTAACAGACCTTCCGGAACTTGATCATAAGTTAAATATTCCCTAAATATCCTTTACATAGCTTAGAAATAGGCTTTGAGGTGTTTGGTGCGCGAAAATAAACTTTATACTCATTCAGGGACTAAAAGCGTCAAAAAGTGCATAAGTTTGCATTTTCGCGCATATTGTACGTTCTGAATACTTCCGGACTTCCAAAAATTTATCTAAGCATTAAAATATTTTATTTTAGTGTTTGGCATAAGAAAAATCCATTCGTCGCGCAATTTGGATCGTTTTTCACGTTTATGCGCATTCCGTCGTAATTAACCGAACAACGCAACCGTATGACCAAACGAACCGACATCCAAGATATTTTTGAGCACATTTTAAGTTCCCTATACTTTAACTTCATTTTAGAGCTTTGAAATGGGGTTAACGGGGCTTAAACGTGTCAAAAATGCATCAAATACCAAGTTTTGGGGCTGCAGGGACCAAAACTACCAATTTTGAAAGTTGCTGACCTGCAAGGTCCTTACGGTCTGTATGGACCTTTGCTTACGGTCCGTAAGCATGTCCCAGATCAGCAGAATTGGTTTCCAGCTGTTCCACACCTTTGCTAATGGTTTTTCATCAATCTATGGGCTATTTTTTATGGTTTTTAAGTGCCCATGGTATCCAAATACCATGTACCCACTTGTACGGCTTAGATCGAAGCTCAATCTTCAAGAAACGATCTTAATGGCTCTTGAATTCCTATAAATACCCACCCTCATTCATTCCTCCAACTCACACTTGATCTGATTTTGGCTCTCTAAGTTGAAGTTTATGCTTCATACCTGAGAGTAAATCGGATCAAGAGCTTGCGGGGACCTTCTGTAAGTATTCTTTCGCGTTTTTCATTCGTTTTAGCGTTAAAGTCAAACTGCGTTTGACTTTCTGCATTGACCAGTTTATGGTCAATGCGAAGTTCGTTTGAACTTCATAACGTGAGCGTAATCACGATGGTTATAGTTCCTAGTGACTATACCTACTGATTACCACGTTATCTAGGCTCAGTGACGAGTCGTAGTTTCGGCCAAAATACGTTTTCTCACGTATTTTGTAACCAAACTACTCTCGGGTATTAAAACCGTTTGTTTTAATACCAAACCTGTTTTCTAACTTTACTAAACATGTTCTATCATGTTTAGCTCGTCGCTTTTAGATTTGTGCTTGTTTAGGGTCGTAAAGGTAAGCGATCTAATCAATCGCTTATGCTTACGAACCCGACCCATTTGGTCGATCATTAGGATCCGACCAAACACTTTAAGTGACCATAGTTGTATAGGGAATAACCTTCCGAGGTTATACCTTATGGTCACGTCGTTTAAGTAGTTGTATGATAAGTAGTTCTTATGCCTTAGGTAAATTACCAAAATGCCCTTTTTGCGCTAAAATTCATTTTAAGCCTATGTAACGTAACTTTTGACATATAAACTGTTTTGGCAACCATATTAAACATGTTAAGGCATATCTTGCTTGTCATAGGACTAGTTAGACATTCCGAACGCGTTTTACGCGAACGACGCGTTAAAGTAGCATAAGCTTCCTAAACGGGTCGTAATGGGTCAAAAGCACTTAGGATAGGTTTCGTTTTAGTACGTAGGCTTTGTTAAACCATATTACATAAGTTCCCATACTTATTTGGTTTACGAACCCTCGTACTACCCGATCCTCCGATGGGTCCGTTTATTAATGTAGATACCTATATTAGGTGCCGTTTGATTCCGTGATCTTCTAGCATTACTTGGTGGTTATCCTAGGACTTCTAAGCAATCTCAAGTGAGTACATAGTCCCATCTTTTACTGTTTTCCAAACATTTTGGGGTGAAACACATGTGCCTACTTGTTACTTTCATGATTTCATGCTTTTATATCATATACTTGCTATGTTCACTAGTACACTATTAGTACATGATTTTATTATGTTTTAGCTATGTATGCCCATTGTGTGCATACTTAGTACATCGTTTTACATAACATTTCATGCTATGTATGTTCATCATACTTAGTACATTTTACATTTCATGCTATGTATGTTCATCATACTTAGTACATTTTACATTTCATGCTATGTATGTTCATCATACTTAGTACATTTCACATCACATGCTATGTATGCCCCTTGTGTGCATACTTAGTACATGGTTTTACAAGACATCTTATACTTTGTATCATGCTATGTATGTCCATCCGTCGCATACTTAGTACATTGTTTGTGCATTCTTACCTATGGTTTGGTTATTACATGCTTCACTTGCCATACATGACATTTTGTTTACACATTCCTTGATTGACATTTGACGACGGTTTAGACATGGGCAATTTTACATTGGTGGTTTATGTGGGTAAGTGATTTGAGTAACGAGACGTGTGTAATGTGATACAAGCATGGTGGATATGCCGCTGGTACTTCCTATATATAAGTGCTTGTATTATATTACATGGCGTAGCGTTATTTAAATCATTCATTTGGACTTATACATTTTTACACAAATAACATATTTTTCACAAGACATTGTTTTACAAAACAGTTTGTTTTATACAAACTCATTTTTACTTGGTTATTCACTTAACCTTACATCATTCTTTTTAACTATACCTATCTATCATCGATTTTCAAACGTTTTATAAAAGCAAACACTTAAACGGGATTCATGACAAGTTTTTGTTAAAAATTTTCTTAAACATAGGTCATGAATCCTATTTTTCATAAAACCTATGTACTCGTCGGCATTTTTATGCTGATGTATTTTCACATGTGTTTCAGGTACAATAGTTGATGATATTTGATGATGATATTGATGCATGCTCACATAATATTGGACGAGGCCTTAGTGACATTAAAAGATGCAAGACTAGTTAATTTTGTTATGTTTCCTTATTGTTAAGACATTGTAACTCATTTAATTCAATAAAATGAAATTTGTTTAATCCATGGTTGTGAAACAATGATTCTGTTACAACACTCCCCGACGTTTCCGCTACGTTCTGTTGTTTTACGTGGTCGGGGTGTGACAGGTCTGCTATGCGATGTAATGTTACTCTGCCGAATTTTCACGTGAAATTGAATGAGAAGCAAGTAGTTAAAGTATCTGCAAAGTATCTTCATCTGTTTTTCTACTCTTTTCTATCTGATTCTACTCTGTTTGAGTGTTTCCGCCACTCAAATAGTGTGTATTACTCAAATTGACTCATTCAAGTGGTCATATCGATCCTACAATTGGTATCAGAGCCAGTTGTGAGTAAATACACCTGAATCAGTTGGTTGTTTCTGCACAGAAAAGGACTACAGAACTTTTGGCCGGTTAAATTGGACTGAATTTTGGACAGAGTGTGTAAAATTGTGTACTTATCAATCCTTGAGAATATCAGATCTAGATTCAACCTGAAAGTGATAAAAAAGGACTGAAAACTACCTTCCGTTTGAACGAACACTTGTAGTCCGTTTGAAAGTCTGACCTATCGTTTGAAAATTAGCATACCGTTTGAAAAACTTGTTCCATCATTTGAAAGTAGTGTTCATCGTTTGAACATTAGCCTACCGTTTGAAACCTGTCCCATCGTTTAAACCTTAGCCTACTGTTTGAAACCTATCCCATCGTTTGAACATTAGCATCCCAATTGAAAACCTGTCCCATCGTTTGAAATGTGGCTCCGTTTGAACCTATAGTTTGAAGCAGTTAGACCGTCCGTTTGAAATTGTTATATGACCGTTTGAGAGATGTCCGTTTGAGGGACTTAGTTTGAAAGTGGTCCGTTTGAATACTGTCCATTTAAGAATGATTAGTTTGAGAGTAGCTCGTTTGAAAGTGATTCGTTTGAGAGTTATTCGTTTGAGAGATGTTTGTTTTCTTACTAGTGTCCGTTTGAATTGAATTTTACAAGATTGTGTATGATTAGATGTCTATATGCTGGAATTTGTTATAATTATGTCTAAATGTGTTGTATGATTGTGTTTTTGTAGCCAACTTCAGTATTGTTCAATCCTATTCATAATGTGTGCTGTAGTCTGGATGAGGAGCAAAATCCGATGTTGTCAGAATTCAGAAGTATTCTGGAATTTATGAGGAGAGTGCCAATTCTGAAGGCATTGACAGAGAAACGTTTAGTGTTCAGATCTCATATTAAACGCTTTTGGAAGCATGCATCTTATGATGATCAAAACAAAACAATCAACTCAGTTGTTAAGATAAATGATGAAAAGAAACCAATTGTCATTTCAGAAGCGGTTGTTCGAGAAGTAATTGAGTTCCCGGATGAAGAGAATTCGCCAACAAAATTGCCAGAAAATATGGTTAAGGGCTGTATGCTAAGAATGGGATATGTTGGTGACTTAAACAGTGCAAGTTATTTGAAGTCAAAATTCACAAAGCCATACAAGTTTCTTATTCATGCTGTGTTGATAGCAATGAGTCACCAGAAAGGAGGATTTGATATAATGCGTGACTACTTGATGAACATGGTTGTAGCTCTTGTATTGAACAAAAAATATAACTTCTCTCATATTGTTTTCCATTACATGGTTGATGAAATAGTTTCGGATAGGAAGACTTGGTTATATCCAAGATTTGTGCAGATGATGTTGGATCATGCATATCCTAATTTGAATAGAGATGAAGAAAATGATCTGTTGGTGTTATCACACATGGATAATGATTCTATTAGATCTTTAGCCAGATATCATCCAAAACATCCAGAGCCAACAAAATCTGCTGAACTATTTGGAGCTATTAAAGATAGTAATTATCAGGATCCTGATCCTGAAAATCATGAACATTGGAGAAACGAAGAAGAAAGAAAAAAGAAGGGTTATGCTGAAGAGCTGAAAATTCTTAAAAATTTCATATCAAAAAGAAGTGAATGGTTCTTAAAGGAACAAAAGAAGAAGACCAGGAAAGCCACTCCTACTGTTAAACAAGTTGAAGAATCTTCTTCACATCCAAAGAAAAAACAAAAGAAAGCTTCTCAAACATCCTTGATCGATGAGCCTGATGAAGATGATCCAGCTGTGGTAACTGCTGAAAAAGAACAAGTGACAGCTACATCAGATGATCCATTTAATGTTGATGTGTTATTTGATACAGATGTCTTGGAAACAGGGCCAGAAGTTGTTGCTAATGTTGAACAAGTTGTAGATGTTGATGCACAGAAAGAGAAAGAAAAAGTTGTTGATGATATTGAGGGTGACGATGTAGATAAAAGTACAACAAGTTCATCAAGTTCTTCAGATGGTGGTATTGATGAGATTGAAAGTCGAAAAAGAATTCAAGAAGAGATTGAAAAAGAGAAGCTGTTACGAAAGAGAAAGAGACAGGAAAAGGATGACGATGATGTTTATGTGCCTTCTCCAGAGCATGTCTCAGGATCTCAATCTTCTCCAAGAGTTAGAAAGAAAGTTGGAGTTCGAAAGAAAGTAGTTTCTCCAAAGATTGTCAAAGCTACTCCAAAGATCAAAGTACCGAAGATCGTGCTCAGAAAGAAAACAAAACAAACCAAGAAACCACCCACACCGCCACATGAACCAACACCTCCACAATTACCTATCCAATCACCACCACGACAACCTACTCCACCACAACAATCCTCACCACCTAAACAACCAACACCTCCAAGACAACCATCACCTATTCATCAAACACCACCACAACAACCTCTTGTTACCTCACAAGATATATTTCAAACACCTCCACTCACCCAAGTGCAACCTGGTTTGTCGAGCAGAGGTCTTTATACTCCACAGTATAATATTTTAGATGTTGGAGACTTTGATTTTGCCAACACTTCACAAGTCAGAAATGTTAAAAAGAGAGTTGAAGAAGTTGTTGTTGAAAACAAAAGGCTGGCAGCTGAAAATAAGAAAGTTTCTGATAGAGAAAGACTTCTTGAGATGCGTGTGAAGAAGTTAGAAAATGAAAATCAAGAGTTGGTGAAAAAGATTGATGCTGATCTATCTGAAATTGATATTTTAAAAGTACGTGTTGCTGAGCTTGAAGAAGAAAAGCCTAGAAGAGATAGTCAGAATGAATACTTCAAGTTAAAAAATAAAGAACTGGAAGCAGCTAAAAAGGCAAGAGATCATGAGTTCTACATGCTAAACAAAGTCGTTGAAAGTATGCTTGGGACGTCTATAGAAGAAAAGTTTGAAGAGCTGTAAGTTGAAGAAATCAGGGCGCAACGTCAAGCAGAAATAGAGAAACAGATGCAAGATAAAGGTAAGGGAGTTGAAGGAAGTTCAGCTGTATCTGAAAGATCTATAGTACCTTCTATGGTCACTGAGAATCCCGAGCCGATATCAGCTATTTCTGGGTTGGTTGAAGATGATACTCCTATGAATGAGTTGATTGGAGACAGTGATGATGAGGATGATGAAGAAGAGGATGAGGAAGATGAAGAGGATGAAAAAGTATTCTCTGCAAGCAGTCATGGATCTGGTAAAGATGATGATGATGATGATGATGATGATGATGATGATGCAGGTGGTGCAGGTTTGAAAGTTACAGAAGCTTCCACCGAGAAAACAGTTGATGATCTGATGAATGATTCGGTAAATGAAGAATCAGGGGAAGCAAGTGGAAAGGGGGAGTCTAGTAAGTCTCAGGTCGTTGAGCATTCTAAAAAGTTATTCTTGAGTTTAGATGTTTATAGAGAAATGTTGCAAGATGTGAATCCGGAGATCACGTTTGATTTTGAAGAAGAGTTGGAGTCTTTTGACATCAATCAACAGCCTGAATACACGTATAAGTATGTTGAAGAGGCTGATAAGTATGATCGTGTTGAGATTGAAGACTGGACGGATGATGAAGATGTAGTTGAAGAGACTTCAAAGTATCCTACACTCATGGAATTCTTTGCTGAGGAAAACAGAGAAGAGTTGAGGCAAAAGGTGACTGAGGCAGTGAAAGAAAAGAACTTTCATAATGCTCAAAAGGAGATGGAAAAGGAAGACAGGTCGAGGTGGTTCAGAAAGAGTCACGAGAGAAAGTTCAAGAGACCTTTGAAGTATTATCAGCGTGATAGAAGTGTGTCTCTCGGTGATATCATAAGTTGGGGTTATCTACCACAAGTGAATGCGTATGCGATTAGGCGAGAATGCGGAGTCCAATAATTTGAACGTTTATATGACATTATGTCATTACCTTGGTGGGATGTAGATGAGTTACCGAAGGTGAGATGTTTGGATTATCCGGTCCGAAAGAATGATGCAGCTATGTGGGGTTACATCAAGTATGAATCTTTGAAAGAATTTCGCAAATGGAAGCCACATCATCCAAAGCGCACACAGAGGGTAGATCCAGATACTGGGGTTACAGAGACTATCCTTAATGTCAAGCCTCCGAGAACAATGAAGACAATTCCAATGCCTCAGATGGAACAAGATTTTTATAAAGGCTTCATTGGCTGGGTGTACAGTTGTATTACAACAGAAGCAATCATTACTTACAGAGCAGGAGGGGAGATTAGAGAGATACATGTTTATGATCCAATGTGGCTGGTAAATTGCCCGGCGAAGGATATAGAATGTCTTTTCATTAACAAGATTCACTATCAACCAGCAGATAGAGAGCAAGCGCAGTAGTTTCAACGTGTAGTTTCCCTTTGCTTTCAGAAAGGCATCAATTCTGAAAGTAAATGGAAATCTTCTTGGTGGTCGCTTGATGAGAAGATGAAAAGGAAAGCTAAGCGTGAACGTGGACGTGAACGTGAAAGACTTGAAGAAAAAAGAGGTACGTTTATGAAGATGCAAGATGGAGAAGAGAAATCGAAGAAGAAAGAGAATGAAAGAATCAGGGTTGCGCTTAGCAGGAAGCCGAAACCAAGGGAAGAGTCGTTCAGAGCTGTTTGAAGACCCGAAGACCAAGACTGAAGACTACAGCTCTATCCAAGGGGGAGTTTGTTAGTGCATTATGTCTAAAGCCTATGTCTTAAGTCTAGGGTCTAAATATGTCAAGTTTTTATAGTTTAGGGGTCTAATATGTAAAGTTTTGATGTGTTTATAGGGGTTCCGTTTGAAATGGGTTTGTTATGTTTCAAACGGAAGGGTTTAATGGTGATCGTTTGAAGGTGTTTGTGTTACCTTCAAACGGGAGGGTCATGCCTATATATAGGCAAGTTTGCTTTTCATTTCAAACGGTCTGCTATGTGATGTAATGTTACTCTGCCGAATTTTCACGTGAAATTGAATGAGAAGCAAGTAGTTAAAGTATCTGCAAAGTATCTTCATCTGTTTTTCTACTCTTTTCTATCTGATTCTACTCTGTTTGAGTGTTTCCGCCACTCAAATAGTGTGTATTACTCAAATTGACTCATTCGACTGGTCATATCGATCCTACAGAATTGCATTCAGGCGTTCGCACGAGACGTCAAATCGACCAGGGCTTAACGTGTTTTTATTCTACAGTAGCACCCTTACAAACTGAATTTTCATTAAGTTGTTTTATCTCGCAGATCGAACCGAGAACGTATAAAGAGGCGCTTACTGAAGACTCTTGGGTCATTGCAATGCAAGAAGAGTTGAGTCAGTTTGAAAAGTTGGGAGTGTGGAAGTTAGTGGATTTACCGGATGGTCAAAGGAAAATCAATACAAAATGGGTATTCAAGTGTAAGAGAGACGACAGAGGAGTTGTTGTAAGGAACAAAGCTCGACTTGTTGTTCAGGGCTTTAGTCAACAGGAAGGGATTGATTTTACTGAAGTCTATGCTCCTGTGGCACGACTAGAAGCTATCAGAATTTTCCTTGCATTTGCGTCTTGGAAGAACTTTAAAGTATATCAGTTAGATGTAAAATCGGCGTTTCTTTTTGGGAAGGTCCAGTCCACAAAAACAAGGTCTACGTATTAGACAAAGCGCTGTATGGTTTACACCAGGACCCGAGAGCTTGGTACGAGACTTTGTCTCAACACCTACTAGCCAACAAGTTCATTCGTGGAAAAGTGGATGCCACTCTCTTCACTAAAGAGGTCGACGGTCATCTTCTGATAGTTCAGATTTATGTGGATGATATAATCTTTGGGTCGACGAATGAGAAATTGTGCAAAGATTTCGAACAGGTGATGAAGCAAAAATTTGAAATGTCATCAATTGGGGAGATGAAATTCTTTTTGGGTCTACAAGTTGAACAACTACCTGAGGGAATTTTCATTCACCAGACGAAGTACGTGCATGATATTCTAGAGAAATTTGGAATGTCAAGTTCTACTCCAGCTGATACCCCACTTGCAACAAATCATGGTATTCACCCAGATCTCACTGGAGACAGGGCTGATCAAACGTTCTACCGATCCATGATAGGTTCTTTGATGTATCTAACTGCTTCACGTCCTGATATCATGTACCCAACATGCCTCGCAGCAAGATATCAATCTAACCCGAGAGCTTCGCACATGATTATTGTGAAGAGGATATTACGCTACTTGAAGGGGACTCCTACATTGGGGTTGTGGTATCCTAGAAAAGGCGACTTTATGCTCGAAGGGTATTCCGATTCGGATTTCGGATGCTGCAAAGTCAATACCAAATCAACGACTACAGGATGCCAGTTCTTTGGACCTAGATTGATTACCTGGCAGTGTAAGAAACAAACGTCTGTGGCGCTATCTACATGTGAAGCGAAGTACGTTTCTGCTAGCAGTTGCTGCTCTCAGATCCTGTGGATACAGCAACAGATGCGCGACTACGGTTTGCAGTTTCTTAACACACCTCTTTTTGTTGATAATGAGGCCGCAATAAATATTACAAAGAATCCAGTACATCACGCTAAAACTAAACACATAGAAATTCGTCATCACTTTATTCGCGACTGTTTCGAGAAAAAGTTGATACGAATTGAGAAAATCCACACTGACGAACAGAAAGCTGATTTACATACCAAAGCTTTTGATAAAAATCGGTTTAAATATTTGTTAAAACTGAATGGTATGAAGCTTCTTTCGGTGTCGGATGGCATAATTGGCGTTGATGAGAGTACTGTTGCGGATGAAGATGAGAAACAATCTGCAATGGTTTGTCGATTTTTTACTTGTTTTGGTATTTAGGGGGAGTAGATGTATATAGTTTATTTTTAGAAAATACAAAAACAGTAAAAAATGCAAAAATACAAAAACATGATAAAATTTTCAAAATCCAAAAACAAAAGAAAATTGAAAAAGAGCTTGTGTAAAAAGAAAAATGATAGTACATCGGCTAGACAATTACAGTATGCTAAAGAATTGTAAAGTTTAAAAGAGTTAAACAGTCTCACTAATGATGTGTCGATAGGTTTTCGCACATTTAGTAGATTTATTGGGGATATAAACCTAAATTTCAAACTTGTGAAATTCGTGGGGAACACTACTTGGATATATAGGTAACCCCTGAAATCTCGTTTGAAAGGTCCCATATTCTGAGATACTAGGTCTTTATACTCAGTGATATCTGGGATATTATTCAGGGACTTCTGCTGAATGGAAGTTCTGACCTAGTCCCCGAATAATACTTTCTGCAAATGCTTGAACTATAGCATCACCCTCAGCAAGCTGATGAAACAATAAAATTGATAGTCGCGGGGACAGACCGAAAAGTTGAAGCCGTCATCTCTCTGCGTATACGAAAGTATCGACCTGAGCTCTCACGGCCCTCGCATTTAACCCCTTACAGATATCATCTGTGGTATACTCACCTGTAAGACTGAATATCTAGGATTCTGGATACGGGAGTATATTCAAGAGGCGGGACACATGAATGAGCTAAGTTAATAAGACACCTAAGTCGTATCCTGAGTAGATTGAAATCTGAGTGAGAATTTAAATTGGATCAGTATATCGACAATCGAGGTGAATTGTTTAAGTCTGCGTATGAAATGAAGCTTAACGGTACTTGTGATTTGTCTGAAAAGCTGACATGATTCCCTGACACGCTCATCAAAAATAAGTTTGTAAATAGTTTACTTTCTGCAATTTAAGTTTCTGTATTTCATTTCTTAGTTTAGAACACTTTATTAAAATCCAAAAAGATTTTATTTCTGCTTTATTTTTGACAAACCAAAGTGGAGAGTTAATCGTTGGATTCTTGAAGATTGAAGCAGATGCAGGAAAAGTTCTGAGCTGAAGAATGAGGAGAGCTAACTTTGTCGGAGTTTGAGATGTTTTCAAAATTAAAACAAGTTCATTAATTTGATACTTGTTACATTTTTTAGAAAATGTTTGAAATTGTTTTTTACAAAATCAGTCTGTATTGTCAAAAGATCAACCAAGGTCATTAAATTGGACTTGGTAGATTAATTGAGTAATCAGGGTCATTAACTTGGACCTGAATACTTGAGTGGATTTTTAAAGCTGATGGATTGTGTGATTTTGTGAAAAAGATAAGTTTTTAATGTTTGATGTTTGAGACACAGGTTTTGGACTTCATCATTCCCATGAAAGCTAACTATAAAAGCTTGAACCAGATCAAGACCTCAGATTCTAGTATATTGAGAGGGGGAGTCTGTGAAAGGGGGAGTTTGGATCAACAAGTCAAAGGGGGGTCTGAAGATGAAGCCAGGACAAGATTGTGAACGTGTGAAGATAGAATGCTTATGTTGTAAAGACAGAGAGTTGGAGAAAAGACCAAGACTGAAGACTCGGAGCTGAAGACTTCGTAATCATCCAAGGGGGAGTCTGTTGGTGCATGAGATATCTGTTGACTACGTCTACATTAAGTCATAGCTCAAGATATGTCAAGATAGGAGCTTGAAAGTCAAAATTAAGGTTTATATTAAAGGTTTCGCTTATATGTACAAGTTAGTGTGAGGTTTTGCTTATAGAGTCTTAAGGTTTCGCTCATATGGTTTCTTGATGGTTTCGCTTATGCATACACATGGGGTTTCGCTCATATGACATGTCATAAGAGCGAAACTAGCTAACCTATATATACCTGATGTGTGTATTCAGTCTGAACATGGGAGCGAAACCTGGTCATGCTTGTGATAACGAAACTCTGTCAAATTGTAATCAGAAAGCAAAAATAGAGAAGGAATTAAAGAGGAAAAGCTGTGTAACTTCATTTGCATTGATTCCGCCTTTGTATTTGAAGATGGACTACCTTGACTGACATTTGAGGGTCATAGAACGGTCCAACAGCATATTTACCCATTTTTTTCTAGTTTTTGTCTTTTTTCACTACTTGCATTTTTTCATGAAGTTTTTTTTTCATTATTTTTTCTCACGAACTAGAGTAATAATCATGAAAAATACAATTAACAATCATCTAAATAGAAAACAAAATGCCAAAACTTTAATCCATTACGGTACCAAAAAATCATCCCAAAAACAACCACAAAAATTTCATGTAACAATATCCAAAAAATGAAAAAGACAAATGCCAAAGTTTTCACCATTTGGTACCAAAAAAGTAAATTGCTCGACTTTGATTAGTTATTTTCACATGTTTTTTGTTCTTTTTCCCCGTTTACTTGTTGATGGTTGATCTTGCGATGCCGAATTTTTGCATTTTTTTTGTTGGTGACCATACCCACCACACCGGTGGCACTTATATTTTTTTCTTTGCTCATCATTTGCTCTAATTCTCTCCTTTCTTGGTCTTCCGGGTGGCTGTTTGATAATAGGTGGGTATATCTTCTCTCATATACATGCACCCATTGATTCTTTGTAGGCATCGGAGCAACTTCTAGAGCATAAGCCGATTTAATTTTCTCAATAGTGAAGTAAGAATCAACAAACTTCTCCCAATTTACATCCCTTGTGAAAGCAATAAAAGCAGCTGCATATAGACATGGAATACCTTTAACTTGCCAAACCCGACAAGTACATGTTTGCTCATCAAGTACGACCTCCCAACGCTTTTCGCCGCATTTCACTTCAGGTCGATTTTCACTACTTCTACAAACTTCGTACTCGCCCAAATTCTACATATAACATGGAAAAATAACAAGTTCATACAAATTTTAATCTAAAATAAAATTTATAAAGAGTAATAAACACTAATACACTAACCTTCGAGATTCGATTAAGATAACTCTTAGTTTTAGGTACTAATGTACCCTTCCATTTCTTTAGAATACACCTTTTTTTGTCAAATCGTACCATAATCTTCTCCCTTATGGAATCTAAAGGTTCAAGAACCGGCTTATAACGTAATTCACCAATCCAAGCGTTAAACGCCTCTGATATGTTGTTAGTGATATAATCACACTTGGATGTTGTACCAAACTTGGATCGGCACCATATTTTATTGTGATTCTCATTGATATAAGTAAGTGCATCTTTATTTGCTTCACCTATTTCTTTTAAGCATCTTTCAAACTTGGTAGCATTAAAAGTCTTTGCGGCTTGCCATAAAGTTCTAGTGAAAAAGTCTCCGCGAAAGTGTTTCTTGAAATTGTTGTACAAGTGTCTGATGCATTCTCTATGCTCAACAGTAGGATAAACCTGTGTAATTGCAATTTCCAAACCTTTTTGCATGTCAGACGATATAACAAGACCATTTGGTGTACCAATTGCTTTCTTAAGTAACTCAAGAAACCATATCCATGAGTTTTTATTTTCTGATTCAAGTACACCATAAGCCACCGGAAAAATGGAATTGTTACCATCAACGCTGTTGGCAGCGACTAGTACCCCATTAAACTTTCCTTTCAAATGGCAAGCATCAAGAGAAATGTAAGGACGACAACCATTAAGGAACCCTTTTGAGCAAGCGGCTAGTGATATAAAAAAACGTAAATATAATTTTTAATTACCATCTTTCTCAAAGTCGATGTCAACAATACTTCCCGGGTTTCGCCGTAGTAGTTCCCCTTTGAAATCATTCATCATCAAGAACGAGTCTTCCCACTTGCCATACATATCAGTGTAAGCTTGTTCTTTCCCTCTATAGACTTTATAGTATGACACATCAACATTGTAAATCTTCGTAACCCACTTCTTTAGTTCTGTAGCAGAGATGTCCCCATCAGATTTTAGCTTATCTTTAATGACACTGGCAATCCATCCTTGAGTTGCAACCTTGTTACCACCCTTGTTACTTCGAGTGCAGGAATGTGCTTCTACAAATTTCTTAACCTTCATGAAATTACATAAACATATAGTTTATCAACATATGGAAAACAACAAGTAATTAATTCATAAATCCTACCTGGAATGTAATTCCATCTTGCTTGACAGAGGCATGTATTCTCCATTTGCATTCTATGTCTACACACCTTGATGTGACTCTTGTCGGTTCACTTTTTCTCAATGAAGTATTCAAATTCATTTACAAGTGCATAATGGATTAATGTTCGTCTAAACGCGGCAACATTTTCAAATGTTGAGTTCAACTTGATGGGTCGACTTTTCTTGGTATAAGTTTCCTCTTGGGAGTTATGTTGCTCAACTTCATCATCACTACTATAATAACTATGATAGCTTTCATCACTTAATGAATACTCTGATTCATCTTTACTGTGTGGTTCGTCACCCACTTCATCTTGACCCCTGAAAAAGATTTACAATTCTAATGATTTAGTAGATATTGATGCACACGATATTAAACTCACTTTTAAACAAACTTTTACCTTTGATTAACTGAAGAAGTCTCGTGATTACTATTCGTTGTCACATAAACGACAAGTTCTTTTTCCACTTCATACATTCTAATCATAAACTCAAATTCTCATGAGAATCAATCTTGATAATAGATTGATCTATGGCATACTTGTCAACGAAATAAATAGAGTAAACGAGATCCCTATTTGGTGGATAATGATTTGTAACCACTTCAACTAAATCATCAAAGTTGTATGAGTACGTATCAATGTAAATACATTTTTGATAACCAAAACAATACCGTTTCCTAGCCGAGTTCTTAGCTAATCGAAAGTAGTCTCCATATTTTAATTTTATCTTATACTTGGATGTTATTTGAAAAACATTTGGCTCAAGTGTTGGTGATTGAGCCATGTTCTCGCATGTTGGTGCATCTATATTATCATATTCCATCTTGAATCAATCCAATCTAACAAAAAAATACAAGAACAAAACAAAGCAATAAGAAAAAAATCCAATAAGAACAAAACAGTAAGCAGTTGTGCATCAAAATCACCTATGCCTAACCATTGCTAACAAAACACCTATGCCTAACAAAACAAAGCAATAAGAAAAAAAAACCAATAAGAACAAAAAATCCAATAAGAACAAAACAGTAAGTAGCTGTGTACTTACTGTGCATAAAAAATCCAAGCCTACCCATTTTAACATATGACTAACCATTGCTATGTCATCAAAATCACCTATCAAGCCTAAACTTTTAAACAAAGATGCTTGATGAACAAACATACCTGCAAAAAATTCGCTGTTGTGCCGGAATCGCTACTGTGCCGGAATCGCCGCTGTGCCGGAATCGCTGTTGTGTCGGAATCACTGTTGTATGTCGCCGGAGAGTCGCCGGCAGAAGAATCGCCGGCGGAATCCCCTGCTTTGTCGCCCTCTACTATCGCCGTAGAAGAAGAACCCAAGCGTCGTCCCTAATATCCAGAATGATCTGATATTCTATAATATGATCTTTTAATTTTTTTAATTTTTAAGAAGGGTAGATTTGTCATTTTAACAGAGAAGGGGAAATATGCAATTTTTAATTGGGCTTGGGTAAATATGCAATTAAGGGTGTTTTTAAGGGGAAATATGCAATTATTCCTTTTTTTTAATATAAACCTCATTATAATTAAGATACAACATCAAAAAATTTACAACATCAAATAATTCATTTATCCTCTCAAAATCACTCTTATTAAATTTTTACACATGTGTAAATGACAGACTTACACATGTGTAAATATTTTTATTTACGAATTCACGTAAATTGTAAATTTAAACGGGTAAAGTAAATTTCTAACATTGTATTCGAATAATAATGAAAAGTCTATTTTTTTGAATTTGAATTGTTTTGAACAAGTTCTAGTTCTGATGATTTTTTCATTCGTTCTCACAATTTTTACAATAATGAGTGTTCTCATTTAGACCCACCCCATATATATATATATATATATATATATATATATATATATATATATATACATATATATAGGGGACCGCTAAAATGAGAACCACCTCGAGTTGTAAGAACCGTGAGAACTACACCGTAAGGGGCGAGGTGGACCAAATTTTTTTTTCATAAACGTAGATGCATGTATTATAAACACATTTGTAAAAAAAATTAAAAAAAAAATGTCGTGTGTGTAGTTTTGAGCACCACAAGTTTGTGTTTACGGGTACTGTAAATCTTACCGGAAAATTTACGGTACCCGTAAACACAAACTTGTGGTACTCAAAACTACACGCACGACATTTTTTTTTTGAATTTTTTTTTTACAAATGTGTTTATAATACACGCATCTACGTTTATGAAAAAAAAATTTGGTCCAACTCGCCCCCGGATCAAGTAGTTCTCACGGTTCTTATGTTGGACCGTTGTATGACCCTAAATAGTCAGTTAAGGTAGTTCATCTTTGTGTACAAAGGCGGAATCAGTGTAAACAAAGTAACAACAGCTTTTCCTCTTAATTTCCTCTTATATTACTGAAATCCAAGCTTTTACAATGTATTCTGACAAAAATCCGGCAGCACCTCAGCTTAGATTTCGCTCCAACCGATACCAAATGAGATCACACAACAAGGTATTTATAGTATTCTGATTTCGCTCCAAACAGCCAGGAGCGAAACCCCTTGTATGAACTTCGGGCGAAATCATCCTAACATGTGCACCAGGAGCGAAATTAACTGACTATCTGATTTTGCTCAGAATGACATAAATGTCATCTGGAGCGAAATCTCACTCTAAACATACAAATCCTATTTTTCGACTCCGTACAACCTATCTAGACCTAAGACTCGACACAGACGTAGTAAACAGACATTCAGTGCACCAACAGACTCCTCCTTGGATGTTGATGAAGTCTTCGACTCCGAGTCTTCAGTCTTGGTCTTTTCTCCAACTCTGTCTTTTCATCGTAAAAACTCTATCTTCACAGGTTCAGGTTCTTGACCTAGCTCCATCTTCAATCTCCCTTTTGACTGTTGATCCAAACTCCCCCTTTCACAGACTCCCCCTCTCAGTATGCTGAAATTTGAGATCTTGATCTGGTTCAATCCTTAACACTTAGTTGCATGGGAACGATGAAGTCCAAAACCTGTGTCTCAAACATTAAACATTACAAACTTATCTTTTCAAAAAAACACACAGTTTATCAGTTCTAGAAATCCACTTAAGTATTCAGGTCCAAGTTAATGACCCTGATTACTCAATTAATCTACCAAGTCCAACCTAATGACCTTGGTTGATCTTTTGACAATACAGACTGATTTTGTTAAACATTTTCAAACATTTTCTGAAAAATAACAAGCATCAAATTAATGAACTTGTTTTAACTTTTCATCAATTCAAACTTCAATAAGATAAGCTCTCCTCATTCTTCAGCTCAGAACTTTTCCTGCATCTGCTTCAATCTTCGAGAATCCAACGATCAACTCTCCACTTTGGTTTGTCAAAAATAAAGCAGAAATAAAATCTTTTTGAATTTTAATAAAATGTTCTAAACTAAGAAATGAAATACAGAAACTTAAATTGCAGAAAGTAAACTAATTAAACTATTTACAAACATATATTTGGTGAGCGTGTCAGGGAATCATATCAGCTTTTTAGACAAATTACAAGTACCGTTAAGCTTCATTTCATACTCAGAATTAAACAATTCACGTCGATTGACAATATACTGATCCATCTTTCTCACACAAATTTCAATCTACTCAGGATACGATTTAGATGCCTTATGAACTTAGCTCATTCATGTGTCCCACCTCTTGAATATACTCCCGTATCCAGAATCCCAAATATTCATTCTTACAGGTGAGTATACCACAAATGATATCTGTTAGGGGTTAAATTGCGAGGGCCGTGAGAGCTCAGGTCGATACTTCCGTATACGCAGAGAGATGACGGCTTTGACTTTTCGGTGTGTCCCCTTTAGAGGATCTTTTAGTTACAACAGCACACGATTACATTTTGCAATGTTTCATCGTTTTTTATGCTGAGGGAGATGCTATATTTCAAGCAATGCGGAAAGTATTATTCGGGGACTAGGTCAGAACTTCCATTCAGCAGAAGTCCCGGAATAATACCCCAGATATCACTGAGTATAAAGACCTAGTATCTCAGAATAAGGGACCTTTCAAACGAGATTTCAGGGGTTACCTATATATCCAAGTAGTGTTCCCCACGAATTACGCAAGTTTGAAATTTTAGGTTTATATCCCGAATAAATCTACTAAATGTGCGAAAACCTATCGACACATCATCAGTGAGATTGTTTAACTCATTTAATTTTTACAATTCTTTAGCATATTGTAACTGTCTAGCCGATGTACTATCATTTTCCCTTTTTACACAAGCTCTTTTTCAATTTTCTATTGTTTTTGGATTTTGAAAATTTTATCATGTTTTTGTATTTTTGAATTTTTTTTACTATTTTTGTATTTTCTAAAAGATCTACTCCCCCTAAATACCAAAACAAGTAAAAAATCGACAAACCATTGCAGATTGTTTCTCATCTTCATCCGGAACAATACTCTCATCAACGCCAATAATGCCATCCGACACAGAAAGAAGCTTCGTACCGTTCAGTTTTAACAGATATTTAAACCGTGTTTTATCAAAAGCTTTGGTATGTAAATCAGCTTTATGTTCGTCAGTGTGGATTTTCTCAATTCGTATCTACTTTTTCTCGAAACAATCGCGAATAAAGTGATGACGAATTTCTATATGTTTAGTTTTAGCGTGATGTACTGGATTCTTTGTTATATTAATTGCGGCCTCATTATCAACAAAAAGAGGTGTGTTAAGAAACTACGAACTGTAGTCGCGCATCTGTTGCTGTATCCACAGGATCTGCGAGCAGCAACTAGTAGCAGAAATGTACTCCGCTTCACATGTAGATAGCGCCACAGACGTTTGTTTCTTACACTGCCAGGTAACCAATCTAGGTCCAAAGAACTGGCATCCTGCAATCGTTGATTTTGAATTGACTTTGCAGCATCCGAAATTCAAGTCGGAATACCCTTCGAGCGTAAAGTCGCCTGTTCTAGGATACCACAACCCCAATGTAGGAGTTCCCTTCAGGTAGCGTAATATCCTCTTCACAATAATCATGTGCAAAGCTCTCGGGTTAGATTGATATCTTGCTGCAAGGCACGTTGGGTACATGATATCAGGACGTGAAGCAGTTAGGTACATCAAAGAACCTATCATGGAACGGTAGAACGTTTCATCAGCCCTGTCTCCGGTGAGATCTGGGTGAATCCAATGATTTGTTGCAAGTGGGGTAGCAGCTGGAGTAGAACTTGACATTCCAAATTTCTCTAGAATATCATTGATGTGCTAAATGTGGTTAAATAAAAACTACTAAAATTAACCTAATCTAGACACTCTAAGCTTTAAATTTATAAACTTAGACTCGATTTAAAACTAAACCACGCAACCCGCAAGTGTACCGATCAATGCAGTATAGCTACAGTAAGTCCGAGTATCGAACCCACGAGGCTCTCTAATTACGCTAATTAGACTCTATCTACACCTAGACTGACACAGACTCTAACTATTTAATTGGTTGGGGGGGGGGGTTACTGAAAAACTAAGGAAATCTATATTAAACTACTAAATTAACTAAAGCTAGACTAAAGGCGAATGAAGACTAAGGACTTTTCTTATATGAGAGCGAGACCACCTAGACAAGAATCCTGGATCGTTTTTAAGAAATTACCGATTAAGTTAACTGCATGAATTATGGAACCGGGATCTTTAAGTACTAAACCTATTAAGAACCAACTAAGCCCCTCGACCCTTCTCAAGGAGAAACCTATGGAACTACCTAGGCCGTTAATCCTACCGGTTATTAGACGCCTTTCCAGTTGTCTAATTATTGTGTAAGTACCCTAATGTTGACCTACTCTTTTCCAATCATAGATCTAGGGTAGTTTGAATTAATTAACTTGACTTGATAGACTAATAAACCGACGGGGCAACTAAGACACAACCTTTTCCAAGGACTATCTAAAGCAATTTGTCGGGTAAGACCTACCAATAGCCCCTCACTTTGCAGGTATTAGGACTAGCAGAACACAAAAACCTAGCAAATTATTATCAATTATTTCTAAGGTTATATGCGCAGTTTCTCCCTAAAGAGTTAAGATTTATTACGTGATATAGATACTCACCAAAATCCTAAACCCTAGTATGACTCTATGTTGTGATATAGACCGTCACTAAGAATCATACGAAGCAAATGACAATAATAAACCAAGTTAAAGTACGCATGTATATCAAATCAATAAAACAAACTCTTTACTAAACACAATCAATCCATAATATTCATGCAAGTAACAAAAAAGGTTCAAACTTAATTCAATCCAGTCATCATAGTCTAGGCGGTTTAAATGTTTAGCCAAACATGGTCTTAAAAATAATAACACAAAGTTTAAATAATGAATTCATTGACATGGAATAAAAGAGACTAGAAAATAAAAGAACCCGAGTAGATCTCTTGAATTCCAAGCTTCTCCGTCTTCACTATCAATGATTCAAGAACTTCAAACTTGGTTAATGTTGCTTCTAAAATTTGTCCACCTTGCCTCTTGATCGTCTGATGTCCTTGCCTTGTGCGACTGATCTTTTTCAACCGTAGCCGTCTCCTCTTCTCGTCTTTCTCGTCTGCCTTTTTTTTTCAACCTTTGTCGCCTATGTCTATATAATGCATAAAAGGCCCAGTATCATCTAATTCACATAAAAGTTGGGCTGGAAGATTTTGGCCCAAAGTCAACTCTACTTCCTTGTTTTAGTCGATCTATATCTTCCCCCAATGGTCTGATGTATGCGTTTTTTGTTCACTAGGGTTTTACTAAAAATACATGAATAAATGTGCAGGGCCCATCAACACCAAAACTCACGTGAACTTGCTGAACTTAACATTGTTTGGCAGCCCAAGTATGACAAAAATAATAATATGCATTTTTTTCTCTTCATTCTTATTCTTATGTCACCTCCCAAAGCCAAAATGGTCCCTGAGGTTTGCTCACTTTTGCCACTTTAGTCCAAAACCCAAAATTTTTAAATCTGGGTCCTTGAGGTTTCCATTTTGTTGTCATTTTAGTCCAAATTTCAAAAACCCCCTTTTTGACTGTTGCAACCAGCCTATTTTGTACTTTTGCGCAGGGGTATTCTGGGTTCTTGATCTCAGTTTGTTATAATAATACTCATAAAAATGACCAAAATACCTCTGCACAAAAGGACAAAATAGGCTTGTTGCAAGAGTCAAAAAAGGGACTTTTTGAAATTTGGACTAAAATGGCAATAAAATGCAAACCTCAGGGACCCAGATTTAAAAGTTTTGGATTTTGGACTAAAATGGCAAAAGTGAGCAAACCTCAGGGACCATTTTGGCTATTAACTCTATAAATAATAATGTGGCAGCTCTTTAAGATACAAAAATAGAGATAGTGGTCTCGACCCACTCACAGAAAATAGCTGCAAATTTCCTTCTGTCACTGGCGCCTCACTTTGCCCAACTGGCTGGTCATTTAATTATTACTCTTTTTCGCTTCATTTGCACCAGGACCTGGCAAAACACAAAAGAATATAATATAATACTAAAACTAAATAAAAACAAATAAAACTTATACAAAATATATACAATTTACAAGGGACAAATATGTGTATTTTACCCCACATCAAATATCCCCACACTTACTCTTTTTTCGTCCTCGAAAAAGAATTATGCAACGGAATCAGAGATGGATAAATACTCGGGTCAAAAACTTATTTATATTTTATTAAAACCAAATCTTGCGTTAGCCGCGATTGCGAATATACTTGTCCCTTTAAACCCAAATCCGGTCTTAAGCCCTTATCATGTGAATTTAATTTAAGTGCGGTCAGTCTACCTAAGGTCTCACACTAGAATCTAAAGTACACCTACTCCCACCACAAGCTTATAGGACTAAAGGAACGATCATTGGACTAATTCCCAACCGTCTTATATCAAAACCAAGAGAGTTTACAATCAGATTTTTTTCTTTTTTTTTCATTTTTTTTCGCCTTTTTTTTTTCATGAGCGTAGACGATGCTTTCCCTAACCAAGAGGCAATCCGGCTGTAGAGTCGCTATCCCCAACCCAGATTACTTAAGGTTCGGTACTTTTTTTACTTTTCTTTGCACGGTCGATTTCACACACCCTAGCGGTAATCCGGCTGTAGAGTCACTATCCCCAGCCCAGATTACATAGGAATGCGCTACTTTCATTTAGTTTCTAGCTCATTTTTTTCTATTTTTTTTCCTTTACTGTTTTTTTTTTTATGATCACAAACTCTAACGGTTTTAACTTATGACGGTGTCCCTTATACTATTATCGGCAGTTTCGATTTCCCATATTTCCCAGGCGAAAACCCACTAGCAGACCGACAATTAAGGTATATTAACTCAAAGGGACTTAAAACCAAACCCGGGCCTATCCACATATCCTAAACTAGACGCAAGCTCGATTTATTATAATCTCATATTATTATTATTCGAACCCGAGCAAAAATTCATCTTTTCTATCACTTTCCGTTTTAATATGCAAACTTCTCATTTCAAAGACATTTTCTGATTTTTTTCAATTTTTTTTTTGGATTTTTTCAAATTTTTAAGTTTTTTGTATTTTTTTTTTTTTTAATTTTTATGACTCAAGACTCACTAGCTAAACACTAAATGATAGTTTCCCATCCCCACACTTAAACTCTACATTGCCCTCAATGTAGGATGGAAACCGACTCAAAAGACTAAAATAAATAAGAAATAAAAAGATTAAGGGCAAATTGGAAAGGACTTAGCTGGTTAAAAAACGCGTAAGCTCCAAAGTCTCTCGTCCAATCCAGCTCGATCGTATAGCATTTCGGTCGCGATCGGCTTTGACACTAACTAACATGCTTGGTAAAATGCTTGATATTTGCTGAACAGCTCCGAAATCACCCGAATGGAGATTGAGTACGGGTTGTACATATTCAAACCTGCATAAACAAAAACAAGCAAAAACCAAAGCAGTACCGACTCTAAAAAACGACTCAAAAACTAATAACTAAGACTCAATATACAAAAAAGTACCCCTCTATACAAACTCTACAAAACCTCCCCACACTTGAATTTAATCAGGAGGCTTTTCCTTGACTTGAACCCGGTCTAACCCATTTAATTCCACCCGTTTCTCATAAACATTTAAAAATTTAACAGTGGAATTATAGAAGAATTTTAAACATTTAACCGGGTTAAAACACCAAAATTTGAATTTACCTGGCAATAGCCACCGAATCACGATCCCAGGTGTTCTTCTCATTGCCTCCTCCCGTGATTTTAAAATTTTTCTTGCATTCGCTATTAGTACCACGGGCCAGTTGTGGTGTTCTTCCTCTTCCACCACTTGGTCTACTTCCTTGGAAAGATCCCCACACTTAATTTCTACGTGCGGTGTGGGTTCACTTATTTTCTCGGGTTTACCTTCTAGTAGGGCTTCTAAATTTGCTAAATCACCTAATGGATCAAATTCCCCTACTTGTTCAGATTCTGATAAACCTTCTAACTCCCCTAAAAACTCATATTCCCAACTTAACACTTTTTTCTCAACCTCAACTTCGACCTCATCATCAAACATACTCTCCAAAGAATCACCTAAATCTAATTCCTCTTCAACATCTACTTCCTTAACTAATGATTCTTGGCAGATTCGCCACTCTTGTTCTTCCTCGTCTTCTGAATCATTCTCTCTCACTATCCCGCAATTAGCCACCTGCATCGTAATCTCCTCTTCTTCACAGCCAAAATCAATGATGCCCTTATTCTCAGTTTCTATTACTTCTTCTAATCTCCTAGACATTTCTTCTACTGAACATCGAATGTCTAAGAGTATAGACTGCTGATTTTGAAGCAGGACTTCATGTTCTTGAATCATTTTCTGAGTAGTCTCATCCGGAGCTACCAATTGAGCTAACAACCCCATTATCCTATCCAGCTGTTCCTGCTCATTTACTCCAAAATTTTGCTGTTGAGGCTGCTGATACGGTTCCTCATACTGGTACGAGGAATACCCCTGTGAAAAATATAGATGTGGCTGCACATAGGGATTAGTATAATAATGTGCAGAGGACCCCTCATATTGTGGGCACTTAACAGTAAAATGAGGTCCTCCACAAATTTCACACATATTCACAAGACTCAAGAAAAATAAAAGACACGGACAATTAGACACCTACGACTCAATATACAAGAACAAGTAGCACGTATTTTTCAGTTAGGTCTAATCAAAGCTAATAAACGCAATCGCCAAGAGTCCCCGGCAATGGCGCCAAAAACTTGATGTGCTAAATGTGGTTAAATAAAAACTACTAAAATTAACCTAATCTAGACACTCTAAGCTTTAAATTTATAAACTTAGACTCGATCTAAAACTAAACCACGCAACCGGCAAGTGTACTGATCAATGCAGTATAGCTACAGTAAGTCCGAGTATCGAACCCACGAGACTCTCTAATTACAATAATTAGACTCTATCTAGACCTAGACTGACACAGACTCTAACTGTTTAATTGGTTGGGGGGGGGGGGTTACTGAAAAACTAAGGAAATCTATATTAAACTACTAAATTAACTAAAGCTAGACTAAAGACGAATGAAGACTAAGGACTTTTCTTATATGAGAGCGAGACCACCTAGACAAGAATCCTGGATCGTTTTTAAGAAATTACCGATTAAGTTAACTGCATGAATTATGGAACCGGGATCTTTAAGTACTAAACCTATTAAGAACCAACTAAGCCCCTCGACCCTTCTCAAGGAGAAACCTGTGGAACTACCTAGGCCGTTAATCCTACCGGTTATTAGACGCCTTTTCAGTTGTCTAATTATTGTGTAAGTACCCTAATGTTGACCTACTCTTTTCCAATCATAGATCTAGGGTAGTTTGAATTAATTAACTTGACTTGATAGACTAATAAACCGACGGGGCAACTAAGACACAACCTTTTCCAAGGACTATCTAAAGCAATTCGTCGGGTAAGACCTACCAATAGCCCCTCACTTCCCAGGTATTAGGACTAGCAGAACACTAAAACCTAGCAAATTATTATCAATTACTTCTAAGGTTATCTGCGCAGTTTCACCCTAAAGAGTTAAAATTTATTACGTGATATAGATACTCACCAAAATCCTAAACCCTAGTATGACTCTATGTTGTGATATAGACCGTCACTAAGAATCATACGAAGCAAATGACAATAATAAACCAAGTTAAAGTACGCATGTATATCAAATCAATAAAACATACTCTTTACTAAACACAATCAATCCATAATATTCATGCAAGTAACAAAAAAGGTTCAAACTTAATTCAATCCAGTCATCATAGTCTAGTCGGTTTAAATGTTTAGCCAAACATGGTCTTAAAAATAATAACACAAAGTTTAAATAATGAATTCATTGACATGGAATAAAAGAGACTAGAAAATAAAAGAACCCGAGTAGATCTCTTGAATTCCAAGCTTCTCCGTCTTCACTATCAATGATTCAAGAACTTCAAACTTGGTTAATGTTGCTTCTAAAATTTGTCCACCTTGCCTCTTGATCGTCTGATGTCCTTGCCTTGTGCGACTGATCTTTTTCAACCGTAGCCGTCTCCTCTTCTCGTCTTTCTCGTCTGCCTTTTTTTTCAACCTTTGTCGCCTATGTCTATATAATGCATAAAAGGCCCAGTATCATCTAATTCACATAAAAGTTGGGCTGGAAGATTTTGGCCCAAAGTCAACTCTACTTCCTTGTTTTAGTCGATCTATATCTTCCCCCAATGGTCTGATGTATGCGTTTTTTGTTCACTAGGGTTTTACTAAAAATACATGAATAAATGTGCAGGGCCCATCAACACCAAAACTCACGTGAACTTGCTGAACTTAACATTGTTTGGCAGCCCAAGTATGACAAAAATAATAATATGCATTTTTTTCTCTTCATTCTTATTCTTATGTCACCTCCCAATATAAATAATAATGTGGCAGCTCTTTAAGATACAAAAATAGAGATAGTGGTCTCGACCCACTCACAGAAAATAGCTGCAAATTTCCTTCTGTCACTGGCGTCTCACTTTGCCCAACTGGCTGGTCATTTAATTATTACTCTTTTTCGCTTCATTTGCACCAGGACGACCTGGCAAAACACAAAAGAATATAATATAATACTAAAACTAAATAAAAACAAATAAAACTTATACAAAATATATACAATTTACAAGGGACAAATATGTGTATTTTACCCCACATCAATCATGCACGTACTTCATCTGGTGAATGAAAATTCCCGCAGGTAATTGTTCAACTTGTAGTCCCAGAAAGAATTTCATCTCCCCCATTGATGACATTTCGAATTTTTGCTTCATCACCTGTTCGAAATCTTTGCACAGATTCTCATTTGTCGACCCAAAAATTTTATCATCCACATAAATCTGAACTATCAGAAGATGTCCGTCGACCTCTTTAGTGAAGAGAGTGGCATCCACTTTTCCACGAATAAAGCTTTTGGCTAGTAGGTGTTGAGACAAAGTCTCGTACCAAGCTCTCGGGGCCTGGTGTAAACCATACAGCGCTTTATCCAATAATTAGACCTTGTTTTTGTGGATTGGGTCGATAAAGCCCGGCGGCTGACCGACATAAACCTCCTCTTTAACCTTCCCATAAAGAAACGCTGATTTTACATCCAACTGATAAACTTTGAAGTTCTTCCAAGACGCAAATGCAAGGAAAATTCTGATTGCTCTAGTCGTGCCACAGGAGCATAGACTTCAGTAAAATCAATCCCCTCCTGTTGACTAAAGCCCTGAACAACAAGTCGAGCTTTGTTCCTTACAACAACTCCTCTGTCATCTCTCTTACACTTAAATACCCATTTTGTATTGATTTTTCTGTGACCATCCGGCAAATCCACTAGCTTCCACACACCCAACTTTTCAAACTGACTTAACTCTTCTTGCATCGCAATGACCCAAGAGTCTTCAGTAAGCGCCTCTTTGTAAGTTCTTGGTTCGATCTGCGAAATAAAACAACTCAATGAAAATTCAGTTTGTAAAGGTGCTACTGTAGAGTAAAAACATGTAAGGCCCTGGTCAATTTGACGTCTCGTGCGAACGCCTGATTGCAATTCTCCTATGATCAACTCCTCTGGATGGTATTAAAGAGTTCGCGGCTGTTGGACCGTGTTTCGACCCTAAATAGTCAGTTAAGAACGTTTATCTTCACATACAAAGGCGGAATCAATGCACATGAAGTTACACAGCTTTTCCTTTTCAATTCCTTCTCTTTTATTGCTTTCTGATTCAATTTTGACAGAGTTTGGTTACACAAGCAATGACTAGGTTCCGCTCCAACGTACATACATGAATGACTTGGTTTCGCTCAAACAGACTATATATAGCCCCTGTAGTTTCACTCCAATGTCCTGACAAATAAGCGAAACTATCAACTAACCATATAAGCGAAACCTTACTGACAAATAAGCGAAACCTTATACAACCTATGACACATAAGAGAAACCTCAACATAATAACCTAAATTTGACTTTCAAGCTCCTATGTTGACCTATCTTGACCTAAGACTAAATGCAGACAAAGTCAACAGACATTCCATGCATCAACAGACTCCCCCTTGGATGTTGACGAAGTCTTCAGCTCCGAGTCTTCAGTCTTGGTCTTTTCTCCAACTCTCTGTCTTTACATCATAAGCACTCTATCTTCACAGGCTGCAGGATCATTACCTGACTCTATCTTCCATCTTCCCTTCGACTGTTGATCCAGACTCCCCCTTTCACAGACTCCCCCTCTCAATATACTAGAATCTGAGATATTGATCTGGTTCAAGCTTTAACAGTTAACTTCCGTTGGGAATAATGAAGTCCAAAACCTGTGTCTCAAACTTTAAACATTACGAACCATCTTTTTAACAATAAATCACAAACTTAATCAGCTTTAGAAATCCACTCAAGTATTCAGGTTCAAGTTAATGACCCTGATTACTCAATTAGACTACCAAGTTCAACTTAATGACCTTGGTTGATCATTTGACGAATCAAACTGATTTTTGAAAAAAAAATTTCAAACATTTTCTGAAAATAACAAGTATCAACTTAATGAACTCGTTTTAACTTTGAAAATTTCTCAGACTTCAACAATGTAAGCTCTCCTCATTCTTCAGCTCAGAACTTTTCCTGCATCTGCTTCAATCTTCGAGAATCCAACAATCAACTCTCTACTATGGTTTGTCAAAAATAAAGCAAAAATGAAAAATCTTTTTGGATTTTATAATGTGTTCTAAACTAAGAAATGAAATACAGAAAACTTAAACTGCAGAAAGTAAACAAAGTAAACTATTTACAAACTTATTTTGGCGAGCGTGTCAGGGAATCATATCAGCTTTTCAGACCAATTACTAGTACCGTTAAGCTTCATTTCATATTCAAACTTAAACAATTCACCTCGATTGTCGATATACTGATCCATCTTAAATTCTCACACAGATTTCAATCTATTCAGGATACAATTTAGATGACTTATGAACTTAGCTCATTCATGTGTCCCACCTCTTGAATATACTCCCGTATCCAGAATCCCAGATATTCAGTCTTACAGGTGAGTATACCACAAATGGTATCTATAAGGGGTTAAATGCGAGGGCCGTGAGAGCTCAGGTCGATACTTCCGTATACGCAGAGAGATGACGACTTCGACTTTCTAGTGTGTCCCCTTAAAGGATCTTTTAGTTACAACAGCAGCGACTATGAATTTTATTGCTTCATCAGCTTGCTGAGGGCGATGCTATATTTCAAGCATTAGCAGAAAGTATTATTCGGGGACTAGGTAAGTACTTCCATACAGCAGAAGTCCCGGAATGATACCTCAGATATCACTGAGTATAAAGACCTAGTATCTCAGAATATGGGACCTTTCAAACAATATTTCAGGGGTTACCTATATATCCAAGTAGTGTTCCCCACGAATTTCACAAGTTTGAAATTTTAGTTTTATATCCCGAATAAATCTACTAAATGTGCGAAAACCTATCGACACATCATTAGTGAGACTGTTTAACTCATTTTATCTTTACAATTCTTTAGCATACTGTAATTGTCTATCCGATGTACTATCATTTTCCCTTTAAACACAAGCTCTTTTTCAATTTTATCATGTTTTTGTACTTTTGCATTTTTTACTGTTTTTGTATTTTTTGAAAATAAACTATATACATCTATCTACTCCCCCTAAATACCAAAACAGGTAAAAAATCGACAAACCATTGCAGATTGTTTCTCATCTTTATCCGCAACAGTACTTTCATCAACGCCAATTATGCCATCCGACACCGAAAGAAGCTTCATACCATTCGGTTTTAACAAATATTTAAACCGATTTTTATCAAAAGCTTTGGTATGTAAATCAGCTTTCTGTTCGTCAGTGTGGATTTCCTCAATTCGTATCAACTTTTTCTCGAAACAATCGTGAATAAAGTGATGACGAATTTCTATATGTTTAGTTTTAGCGTGATGTACTGGATTCTTTGTTATATTTATTGCGGCCTCATTATCAACAAAAAGAGGTGTGTTAAGAAACTGCAAACCGTAGTCGCGCATCTGTTGTTGTATCCACAGGATCTGAGAGCAGCAACTGCTAGCAGAAACGTACTCTGCTTCACATGTAGATAACGCCACAGACATTTGTTTCTTACACTGCCAGGTAACCAACCTAGATCCAAAGAACTGGCATCCTGCAGTTGTTGATTTGGTATTGACTTTGCAGCATCCGAAATCCGAATCGGAATACCCTTCGAGCGTAAAGTCGCCTTTTCTAGGATACCACAACCCCAATGTAGGAGTTCCCTTCAAGTAGCGTAATATCCTCTTCACAATAATCATGTGCGAAGCTCTCGGGTTAGATTGATATCTTGCTGCGAGGCACATTGGGTACATGATATCAGGACGTGAAGCAGTTGGATACATCATAGAACCTATCATGGAACGGTAGGACGTTTCATCAGCCTTGTCTCCGGTGAGATCTGGATGAATCCCATGATTTGTTGCAAGTGGGGTAGCAGCTGGAGTAGAACTTGACATTCCAAATTTCTCTAGAATATCATGCACGTACTTCGTCTGGTGAATGAAAATTCCCTCAGGTAGTTGTTCAACTTGTAGTCCCAAAAACAATTTCATCTCCCCATTGATGACATTTCGAATTTTTGCTTCATCACCGGTTCGAAATCTTTGCACAATTTCTCATTCGTTGACCCAAAGATTATATCGTCTACATAAATCTGTACTATCAGAAGATGATCGTCGACCTCTTTAGTGAAGAGAGTGGCATCCACTTTTCCACGTATGAACTTGTTGGCTAGCAGGTGTTGAGACAAAGTCTCGTACCAAGATCTCGGGGCCTGGTGTAAACCATACAGCGCTTTGTCCAACAGGTAGACCTTGTTTTTGTGGATTGGGTCAGTAAAGCCCGGCGGCTGACCGACATAAACCTCCTCTTTGACCTTCCCATAAAGAAACGCCGATTTTACATCCAACTGATATACTTTGAAGTTCTTCCAAGACGCAAACGCAAGGAAAATTATGATTGCCTCTAGTCGTGCCACAGGAGCATAGACTTCTGTAAAATCAATCCCTTCCTATTGACTAAAGCCCTGAACAACAAGTCGAGCTTTGTTCCTTACAACAACTCCTTTGTCGTCTCTCTTACACTTGAATACCCATTTTGTATTGATTTTCCTTTGACCATCTGGTAATTCCACTAACTTCCACACTCCCAACTTTTCAAACTGACTTAACTCTTCTTGCATTGCAATGACCCAAGAGTCTTCAGTAAGCGCCTCTTTATACGTTCTCGGTTCGATCTGCGAGATAAAACAACTTAATGAAAATTCAGTTTGTAAAGGTGCTACTGTAGAATAAAAACATGTTAAGCCCTGGTCTATTTGTCGTCTCGTGCGAACGCCTGAATGCAATTCTCATATGATCAACTCCTCTGGATGATATGAAAGAGTTCGCGGCATCACTTCGCTTGGAACATCCACATCACCTTCCAGATTAGTAACATTTTGATTTGCACTTTGTTCACCAACTTGGTTTATTTGACTTGAATCCTGAATCTGCTCCCCCTCAGAATCTGAATCTCCATGATCAAAGATCGGCATGTTCTCTGATTCTTGATTATCATTCCGATCTGACTGATTATCTTGAGCAACTTCATTCTGTTGGATATCATCTTGTTCACCATCATTACTCGGACCTGCTTCATTGTCATTTGAAATTTCCCGTGGTCGTCTTGAATACTCAGCTGGGAACCTTTGCTGTGACTCGTATTCACGCAAAATATCCAATTCATCAAAGAAATATGCTTCTTCTTCTTCTTCTTCCATCATGTCAAACGATTCCCACAACTTGTCATAGTGATATCGCCATGAATCTCCTGGACTTTGTGGCGGCATAGTATAACCTTGACATTCAACATTTGCAGCTTCAATAATCCGCTTCTCACTTGGAACGAAGACACGTCGTGTAGGACTTGAATATCCAACAAATATACCCTCAATGCACTTCAGACCAAACTTTCCATAAGGCTCTATAACTGTACAGGGTGACCCGAACGGTTCTAGATACTTCAAATTCGGTTTGCGATTATTGATCAGCTCAAAGCATGTTTTGTTGAACTTTTTGACAGTGAGAACTCTGTTGAGCGTATAACATGCGGCGGAAACAGCTTCAGCCCAGAAATTAATTGGTAACTTTGAATCTGCGAGCATAGTTCTAGCCGTCTCGATTAGCGTTTGTTTTTTGCGTTCTGCGACTCCATTCTGCTGCGGAGTGTACGGAGCACTAAACTCATGCAATATACCTTTTTCATCACAAAATTCTTCCATCTTGCTGTTCTTGAATTCAGTACCATTATCACTACGAATTCTTTTGATACGCCGTTGGTACAGATTCTCAATCTTCTTGAACAACGCCATTAAACTGTTAAATGTTTCGTCTTTCATCTTCAAGAAAGAAACCCACAAAAATCTGGAATAATCATCAGTAACCACAAGACAATATTTATCTCCCGTAATACTCTTGACATTCACCGGACCAAACAAATCCATGTGAAGTCTCTCCAGGGGTCTTGAGACTGAATTGACTTGCTTTGTAGGGTGTGACTTTTTCTTCTGCTTGCCTTTAACACAACTAATGCACTCCCCTTCCAGATGAAAACCTTTTACATGAACTCCTGTAACCAAATCATTATGCACCAAATGATTCATTTTTCTAAGATGTATATGCCCCATCTTCCGGTGCCACAATCTCGATTCTTTCTCAGTTGCTCTGGACACGAAACAATGAGCTTGACCCGTGGTTGTAGTAGCTACTCTCATGTCCAACACGTACAGATCATTAACTCTTGGTGCCCTCATGATAATCCATTCCTCAGGGATAACAAATCCTGGTTTCAAGATCAAACATTCTTTATCAGTGAAGTGAGTGGTATACATCCTGTCACAGATCTGCGAGATACTCAGCAGATTGTTCTCCAGCTCAGCAATGTAGTTAACTCTCTCAAACGTCACAATCCCATTGGATAACGTTCCTTCACCAATAATCCTTCCTCCTTGATTACCCGCAAAACCTACATATGCTCCATTTATGTTTTTGATATCATACAGCAACGCAGTCTTCCCTGTCATATGTCTTGAAGCTCCACTATCCATGATCCATCTGGATACAAGTTTTTGAAGATCCTGCACATAACAGACTATGACTTAACCAACTTTAATAAAGATGCCGATTCATGCTTCGCGATCAAGGAAGCTCCGGTAATTCAAACTGCTTAGTCAAACATGGTGTCCACCCAGGCCTCATCAGCCTTAGGTGTAACTTTGATAGTTTTAACTCTCGCAACTTGAATCTTAAAGTTTTCAGCCTTCAGAGGTGGAAAATTTGCATCATAATCAACTTGAATTGAATCCTCAGAAGGTGAAATCTTTTTCTCAGTTTTTGGTTTCCAAACTTGTTGAGATAATGCAACCCGTTTGTAAAATTTGTCATTTTTAGTTACCGTCTTCTTTACAGGTTCATTTTTCACTTTGATGTTATCATTTTTCACACTCTTTTTCTCAACAACGATTGGTGCTTTACCCTTCACCTCAACTTTCTTTTGTTGAGTCTTCACAGTTTCAGTCTTAGGCTTCACGTTGGTACACTTTCGTGCAATGTGACCAACTTGATAACATCTGAAGCATGTTCGAGTATCAGCCACTCGACTTGTGCCTTCAGACTGAGACTGAGAAGCTTTCTTCTCAAAGAAATCTTTATTTGATTTTGAAAAAATTTCTTTCTCTTCATCAGCAAGTGAACTTGAACTGTTCACAAACTTTTTCTTCTCAACAAACTTTTTGTTTGGAACATTTCTTTTCTGATACGGCTTACCCCCCTGATAACCACCCGACCAATTGTTTCGGTTGTTATTATAAACACGCGGTGGATTAACAGATTTCTTGTTATAAACTTTTTCTTTCTCAAACCTCATTTTACTCTTCTTTTGACTCAGATTGTTCACTTCTGACAATTCAACTTCAACCAATTTGAAAACATTTGTCAATTTGTTCATGTTTACCTTCTCAATTGGAAACTCAGAATCCGAAAACAACTTATCTGAACCTAACATCTTTTACATGACAAGATTTGATTCTTCATTTAAGTTGTTCTTGGACTTTTGTTTCAGAATGTATTTGTCCAAGAAACACCCATCTTCCTCAGTAGTGTCACTATCCGTTTTTAGCACATTTTCAACAACACCTTTTACAATATCATTTTGGACACTATCGTCATTGGAAGATGTGAACGTGACATCAATGCTTTCCGGAAGTTTAACTTCACTTTCTTCCTCAATTTCAACCAACCCTGATTGCTTTTTCGTGTAATTATCCAAAATCGGTGGTGGAACTCTATGAAAACCCACCCCGGTTCCATCAGAATAAACATCTTCGCCAGCTTTGTTTTTCCCGATGGGTTTGGGAACAATGTGTTGCAAAACAAAGCTTGCGGAGCTGTAACTGTTAAACTTCAACTGGATTCGCTCGTTTTCGATCACAGCCTCTTGAACTTTAAGTTTCAGTTTAAAGATTTCATCCAGTTGTTGGTTGATTGATTCTTCTTTTACTCTCAGCACTGCTTTTAGGTGAACGTTTTCTTTATGTGTTTTACCATTAGGATCATCACTATCTTTCATTGTGCTTTTGAGTTTTTCAAATTTCTCAGAAATCTGACGGTTTTCAAGAATTAACTTTTCATTTTCCTTTTTAACTTTTTCATGATCAATTTTATCATTTTCAATTTGGCTAGTTAATTCTCTTATCTGTTCAGTTGAAGCTTTAACTGTTTTGTCACGATCGAGAACTTGATTCTCAACGCTTCTGACCTTTGCTGTCAGATCTTCAACTTTCTTACCGTTGAGATACGTGACTGTATTACAAAATTGGCACTCTTTGTTGCAATTTTTGCAATCAACATTTCCATCAATTTGTTTACCTAACGCATTTGTTGACAAGTTTGAACTGACCTGGCTTTTTGACTCAGACACGGAGTTAGAGCCTACCTCAAGTGCCTTAGCAGCCAGCACTTTGTCAGCCATTTTTCCCAGGTTCTCAGCAGTTAACTCCTGCGTTGTGTCAATAACCCCAGTATCAATCTTCTTTGACTTCTTGTTTTCTTCTTTCTCCTTTTTCTCTTTCTCTTCTTTCTCTTTCTCGTCTCCAGTTCCCCACCATTTATTCTGCCAATACTCATCCTCTTCTTTGTACTCCTTGATTATGGCTTCGATATCAAGCGTTTTGTCATCGATCGCAATATTTCCATATGGGTCAAGATAACACTCCCTGTCCGGATCCCATCTTCTCGCTCTCCTCGCTTCCAGATAGATACCAGAAATTCTAATGATTTTGTTTTCAGCCAACATTTTTCTGTATCTATACTTCTGCTCTTTAGTTCGGTTATCTTTCCAAGGAATACCTTCATCGTTTTTCCCCATGAATGCGTAACCAACCACATCTTCTTCCGGTAGAACTTCTTTACTCCAATCATACCCTTCGTCATCATAAATCACTGCAAGAGCTCTAGATTTCTCTTTGTTATCTTCAACCTGCTTCAATCTAGGCGGTTCAGATTTATTCTGGTGATAAATCGCCTTCTTGTAGTAATCATCTCTGAAAGGGCTCTCCGACTCATCAGCATATGCGTTTCTGCATTCTCGCTTGAAGTGACCTTTCTGCTTACACTTAAAGCATGTCACTTTGGATTTATCGAACCCCAGCTTGGTAGATGGACCACCAATTGTCTTCTTGCCGGCAATTTCCATGAAACGTTGTGCTCGACGAACAGCACCGGCCATAGCCCAACGAATATCGATCAGCTCCATTTCTTCAGGATCTATCTGATCATAATCTTCCTTCGTTAAGTTGGTGTTGCCTATCTTTCCAGCTACTAACCCTTCATACGATTCCAACACCGATGCTAGAAAGATCATCTGTTGTTTGGCCGATTCCTCATCAAAATTCTGAGCATTCTTCAAGTCTATTGCAATGTTGCATTGAAAACGATTCTTTGCATCAGAATGACTTGCAGATGATGAAGATCTACTATGATAACCACTGTGATTTCCACTGCTTTGACCACTTTGACTTTCTTTGCTTGATGTGGACACATTCTCAGCAGAAAAAGCAGTTTTGGGAGAAGTTGCTTTTGGCATCATGCTTTTTGGATAATACAAATCCGAATTCTGCTGGTAAGATGAGTGATTGACTTTGTACGTCTTCTTCAGTTCCAACTCGTGACTCTCGAGTTTCTCAATCAACAAATCTAAAGTCAACTTTTCTGGATCCTTGATAGTATTTTTCAGCATCAACGCATAATATCTCCAATCCATCTCGTCGGGCAATGAATTGAACAATTTATTGATAAGCTCATCCTCAGGATATCTGATATCATGTCTTGCTAATTCCAGCTTCAGATGACCAAACCTCTCTATCATTTTACAAACTGACTCGTTCTTTAAACATCCAAAAAGATCAAACTCTTTTCTAAGAAATTTTCTTTTGTTTTTCATAATTTCTGAACTTCCTAAACATTTTGTTTCTAGCTTTTTCCAGAGATCTTTTGCATTTGAATAATCGATCAATGAGATTATGTCCTCCCGAACAGACTGAAATAACAATGCCACACATTTTTGCTCAGTTACAAATGAATCAATCTCCTCAGCTGATCTTAAAGTTTCACCATTTTTGTTTCCATTTTCATAACCGTTTTTCAAACTCTTCCAGCTGGGAAATGCAAATGCCATTAACCAATCTTCAAACTTTATTGACCACCGACTGTATTCCTCAATAGCCAATAGCTTTGGAGGTTTACTGAATGTTCCGAAGGCACTTTCCGATTCCCAAGCTTCTGTTAACTTTTTCTTCGCATTCGGCGGATTCTCATTCTCTTTGCTTGATGAAGTATCATCGTTTCCGGAATTTCCCGTGAACGCGTACATGTCGCTAAACGGGTTCAAGAATATGTCATCCATTTTGAATGTACCTGCAAAATCAGCAAACACTTAGAAAAATTTTCGAGATTTTGAAAAACAGTGACAAAAGAGCGAAATATTGGCTATTGTGACTGATAAGCGAAAGTGTCAGATAAGCGAAACCACTCTTGTCCGAATGAGCGAAAGTGATAATTGACCGTATGAGCGAAACTATGCTTGTCCGATTAAGCGAAACTATGTGGTTCGTATGAGCGGAACTAACTTGTTCGTATAAGCGAAACTATCAAGTTATTTCGAGCGAAACCTATGATGTCCAAATAAGCGGAACTAGGTTTTTAACTGATTTTTACCATTTTTAAGCCGTGTTTTAACCTGAATCTTTGTAAATTGTATGTTTTACACGTTATACTTGAAATTCAGATCATTTCAACCGTAGGAATTAGTTTAAATCGAAAAAGTATGAGAGAAAGTGAGTAGAAATGAGAGAATTCTGTAGAATCAAGCTGTAGTAGTATGAACTCCTCGTCCTGAGCTCTATACCACTTGTTGGACCGTGTTCCGACCCTAAATAGTCAGTTGAGAACGTTCATCTTCACATACAAAGGCGGAATCAATGCACATGAAGTTACACAGCTTTTCCTTTTCAATTCCTTCTCTTTTATTGCTTTCTGATTCAATTTTGACAGAGTTTGGTTACACAAGCAATGACTAGGTTCCGCTCCAACGTACATACATGAATGACCTGGTTTCGCTCAAACAGACTATATATAGCCCCTGTAGTTTCGCTCCAGTGTCCTGACAAATAAGCGAAACTATCAACTAACCATATAAGCGAAACCTTACTGACAAATAAGTGAAACCTTATACAACCTATGACACATAAGCGAAACCTCAACATAATAACCTAAATTTGACTTTCAAGCTCCTATGTTGACCTATCTTGACCTAAGACTAAATGCAGACAAAGTCAACAGACATTCCATGCATCAACAGCGGCATCACTTCGCTTGGAACATCCACATCGCCTTCTAGATTAGTAATATTTTGATCTGCACCTTGTTCACCAATTTGATTTGTTTGACTTAAATCCTGAATCTGCTCCCCCTCAGAATCTGAATCTCCTCGATCAAATATCGGCATGTTCTCAGATTCTTGATTATCATTCTCAACCGTCTGATTATCTTGAGCAACTTCATTCTGTTGGACATCATCGTGTTCACCAGCATTACTCGGACCTGCTTCATCGTCATTTGAAGTTTCCCGTGGTCGCCTTGAATATTCAGCTGGGAACCTTTGCTGTGACTCATACTCACGCAAAATATCCAACTCGTCAACGAAATCTTCTTCTTCCTGTTTTTCTTCCATCATGTCAAACGAATCCCACAATTTGTCATAATGATATCGCCATGAATCTCCTGGATTTTGTGGCGGCATAGTATAACCTTGACATTCAACATTTGCAGCTTCAATAATCCGCTTCTCACTTGGAACGAAGACACGTCGCGAAGGACTTGAATATCCAACAAATATACCCTCAATGCACTTCGGACCAAACTTTCCATAAGGCTCTAGAACAGTACAGGGTGACCCGAACGGTTCAAGATACTTCAAATTCGGTTTGCGGTTATTGATTAGCTCAAAGCATGTTTTGTTGAACTTCTTGACAGTGAGAACTCTGTTGAGCGTATAGCATGCGGCGGAAACAGCTTCAGCCCAACAATTAATCGGTAACTTTGAATCTGCGAGCATCGTTCTAGCCGTCTCGATTAGTGTCCGGTTTTTGCGTTCTGCGACTCCATTCTGCTGCGGAGTGTACGGAGCACTAAACTCATACAAAATACCTCTTTCATCACAAAATTCTTCCATCTTGCTGTTCTTGAACTCAGTACCATTATCACTTCGAATTCTTTTGATACGCCTTTGGTACAGATTCTCAATTCTTTTGAACAACGCCATCAAACTGTCAAACGTTTCGTCTTTCGTCTTTAAAAATGAAACCCACAAAAATCTAGAATAATCATCAGTAACCACAAGACAATATTTGTCTCCCGTAATACTCTTGACATTCACCGGACCAAACAAATCCATGTGAAGTCTCTTCAGGGGTCTTGAGACTGAATTGACTTGCTTTATAGGGTGTGACTTTTTCTTTTGCTTGCCTTTAACACAACTGATGCACTCCCCTTCCAGATGAAAATCTTTGACATGCACTCCTGTAACCAAATCATTGTGCACCAAGTGATTCATTTTTCTAAGATGTATATGTCACATCTTCCGGTGCCACAATCTCGATTCTTTTTCAGTTGCTATGCTCATATCCAACACGTACAGATCATTAACTCTCAGTGCCCTCATGATAATCCATTCCTCAGGGATAACAAATCCTGGCTTCAAGATCAAACATTCTTTATCAGTGAAGTGAGTGGTATACATCCTGTCACAGATCTGCGAGATACTCAGCAGATTGTTCTCCAGCTCAGCAATGTAGTTAACTCTCTCAAACGTCACAATCCCGTTGGGTAACGTTCCTTCACCAATAATCCTTCCTCCTTGATTACCAGCAAAACCAACGTAACCTCCATTGATATTCTTCACATCATACAACAACGCAGTCTTCCCTATCATATGTCGAGACGCTCCACTGTCCATAATCCAGCGTGAGACTAATCTCGAAAGATCCTACACATATCACAAAAAAGGACTTAAACACTTCAATAAAGATGCCGATTCATGCTTCGCGATCAAGGAAGCTCTGGCAATTCAAACTGCTTAGTCAAACATTGTTTCCACCCAAGCCTCATCAGTCTTGGGTGTAACCGTGACACTTTTAACTCTCGCAATTTGAATTTTAAAGTTTTCATCCTTCAGAGGTGGAAAATTTGCATCATATTCAATCTGAATTGAATCCTCAGAAGGTGAAATCTTTTTCTCAGTTTTAGGTTTCCAAACTTGTTGAGATAATGCTACCCATTTGTAAAACTTGTCATTTTTAGTTACCACTTTCTTTACGGGTTCATTTTTTACTTTGGTGTTGTCATTTTTCACACTCTTTTTCTCAACAACCACTTGTGCTTTACCCTTCTCGTCAATTTTCTTCTTTTGAATCTTCACAACTTCAGTCTTAGGCTTCACGTTGGTACACTTTCGTGCAATGTGACCAACTTGATTACATCTAAAGCATGTTCGAGTATCAACTACCCGACTTTTGCCTTCAGACTAAGACTGTGAAGCTCTCTTCTCAAAGAACTCTTCATTCGATTTTGAAAAAAATCTCTGTCTCTTCATCAGCAAGTGAACTCTTTGATTATGGCCTCTAAATCAAGAGTGTTATGGTCAATAGCAATGTTTCCATATGGATCAAGATAACACTCCCTGTCTGGATCCTATCTATTTGCTATCTTTGCTTCCGAAAAGATACCAGATATTCTGATCATTCTGTTTGTGGCCAATAACCTTCTGTAATTATACTTCTGTTCTTCAGTTCTGCTGTCTTTCCACGGAACAGGTTCATTCTTTGCCATGAAAGTGTAACCAACCGCATCTTCCTCCGGTAACAGTTCACTCCAGTCATAACCCTCATCATCATATATCACCGCAAGAGCTCTAGATTTCTCTTTGTTCTCTTCAATCTGCTTCAATCTTGGTGGCTCCGATTTGTTTTGATGATATATCGCCTTCTTGTAGTAATCTTCCCTGAACGGGTTCTCCGACTCATCAGCATATGCGTTTTTGCATTCACGTTTGAAGTGACCTTTCTGCTTACACTTGAAGCATGTCACCTTGGACTTGTCAAACCCCAACTTGGTAGATGCTCCACCAATTGACTTCCTACCGGTTATTTCCATGAAACGTTGTGCTCGACGAACAGCACTGGCCATGCACCACCTTATGTCGATTAGTTCCATTTCTTCAGGATCGATTTGATCATAATCTTCTTTCGTCAGGTTGGTGTTGCCAATCTTCCCTGCTACAAGGCTTTCATAGGATTCTAAAACTGACGCAAGGAAAATCATCTGTTGTTTTGCCGACTCTTCGCTGAAATTCTGAGCGTTCTTCATGTTTACAGCGATGTTGCAATGAAACAAATTCTTTGCATCAGATTGGTTTGAATTTGATGAAGACCCACTGTGATATTCACTTCTTTGACTGCTTTGATTTTCTTTATTTGTTGTGGACACATTCTCAGCAGAAAACGCAGTCTTGGGAGATGTTGTTTTTGGCATCATGCTCTTTGGATAATACAAATCCAAATTTTGCTGATAAGATGAGTGATTGACTTTGAATGTCTTCTTTAATTCCAACTCGTGACTCTCAAGTTTCTCAATCAGCAAATCTATAGTCAACACTTCTGGTGCCTTGATAGTATTTTTCAGCATCAGCGCATAATATCGCCAATCCATCTTGTCTGGCAACGAATCGAATAATTTGTCAACTAGCTCATCTTCAGGATAAGTAATTCCATGTCTAGCTAGTTCCAGCTTCAGGTGCCCAAACCTCTCGATCATTTTTGAAACTGATTCATTCTTTAAACATCTAAACAGATCAAACTCTTTTCTAAGAAGTTTCTTTTTGTTTTTCACTGTTTCTGTACTTCCTAAGCATTTCTTTTCTAACTTTATCCAGAGATCTTTTGCACTAGAGTATTCGATCAACGAGATTATATCTTCACGAACAGATTTAAACAACAACGCCACACATTTCTGCTCAGCAACAAACGACTCTATCTCATCAGATGTTGATAAAGTTTTACCCTTTTTTCCTCCAGCATCATATCCATTTTTGAGACTCTTCCAGCTAGGAAACGCAAATGCCATCAACCAATCTTCGAATTTCTTTGCCCACCGACTATACTCCTCGATAGCCATCAACTTCGGTGGTTTGTTGTAAGTTTCGAACGCACTTTCAACTTCCAAAGCATCCGATAATTTCTTCTTTGCATTTGGCGGGTTCTCATTGTTGTTGCTTGAAGATGTATCGTCTCCTGAATTTCCAGCAAATGCGTAAATGTCGCTAAACGGGTTCATGAAAATGTCATCCATCTTGAACGTACCTGAAAAATCAGCAAACACTTAGAAAAATTTTTGAAATTTTGAAAAATGGTGATTTCGAGGGAAATTAGCTATTTCGAGCGAAATTAACAATCAATGTTGAGCGAAATCAGATCAGTATCTGATTACGAGCGAAATCAACAATATGGTTCGAGCGAAATCAGTTTTTGACTGATTTGGAGCGAAATCAGCTAATGTCCTCACGAGCGAAATTAGAATTTATCTGACTTTAGGAGCGAAATCAAGTATTTCGCTCTAAATGACCAAGATGTTTTCGAGCGAAATCAGTTTTTACAAGCGAAACCTTCGATGTACCGTAGGAGCGAAATTAGGTTTTTAGGTAATTTTTACCATTTTTACTTCAAATTTTAACCTGATTCTTTCTAGGGTTTGTTAATTCTATGTTTTACATGTTATACTCGAAATTCAGTCCATTTCAACCGCAGGAACCAGTTCAAATCAGAAAAGTATGAGAAGAAGTGAGTAGAAGTAAGAGAATCTGGTAGAATCAAGTTGTAGTAGTATGAACTCCTCGTCCTAAGCTCTGATACCACTTGTTGGACCGTTGTATGACCCTAAATAGTCAGTTAAGGCAGTTCATCTTTGTGTACAAAGGCGGAATCAGTGTAAACAAAGTAACAACAACTTTTCCTCTTAATTTCCTCTTATATTACTGAAATCCAAGCTTTTACAATGTATTCTGACAAAAATCCGGCAGCACCTCAGCTTAGATTTCGCTCCAACCGATACCAAATGAGATCACACAACAAGGTATTTATAGTATTCTGATTTCGCTCCAAACAGCCAGGAGCGAAACCCCTTGTGTGAACTTCGGGCGAAATCATCCTAACATGTGCACCAGGAGCGAAATTAACAGACTATCTGATTTCGCTCAGAATGACATAAATGTCATCTGGAGCAAAATCTCACTCTAAACATACAAATCCTATTTTTCGACTCCGTAGAACCTATCTAGACCTAAGACTCGATACAGACGTAGTAAACAGACATTCAGTGCACCAACATCTTACAACTGGAGGTGGTTCTTATTTTAGCGCAACTATATATATATATATATATTATATATATATATAGGGGACCGCTAGAATGAGAACCACCTCGAGTTGTAAGAACCGCGAGAACCACACCGTACAGGGCGAGGTGGACCAATTTTTTTTTTCAAAAACGTAGATGCATGTATTATAAACACATTCATAAAAAAAATTTAAAAAAAAATGCCGTGCGTGTAGTTTTTTACACCATAAACTTGTGGTGTAAAAAACTACACGCACGACATTTTTTTTTAATTTTTTACGAATGTGTTTATAATACATGCATCTACGTTTTTGAAAAAAAATTGGTCCACCTCGCCCCGGATCAAGTAGTTCTCGCGGTTCTTACAACTCGAGGTGGTTTTCATTCTAGCGGCCCCCTATATATATATATATATATATATATATATATATATATATATATATATATATATAGAGGAACAGGATCAGGAGAGAACGCCTCAAAGTGTGAGAACGGTGAGAACGATTCTCAGCCACAAGATCTTAGTGGTTTGTGGCTGAGATTGATGCGGTGGCATTTTTGTAAATAATAGGGGTCTTGGAACTACCAGGTAGAGCTGTAAACGAGCCGAGCTAGACCCAGCTCGGGCTCGGCTCGAGCTCGAATTTCAAAACGAGCTTAGATTTGAGGCTCGAGCTCGACTCGATTAGAATTCGAGCTAGCTCGGCTCGGCTCGATCTAGCTCGAACTAATAATGAACCGCAAGATTTACTACTTAAAAAGCTCTTAAAAATAAATTTCTTCATAGACTAAGGGCCATAATTACCATTTAATTTAACCATATGGCTAAATATGCAAGTATAAATAGGTAATTCACTTTGTACATTGTCTTTACCTTCTTTTATAGGGGAGATACTCCCTTAGTTTTTGTTTTCTAAGCGATGTGGGACAAAAAAAAATGAAGGATGTAAACCTTATCGAGCCAGCTCACGGGCTCACGAGCCGAGCTGGCTCGTTTACAACCAAGCCAATTTCGAGCCGAGCTTTTTTCGAGCGAGCTGCGAGCCATGAGGTTTTTGAACACCCCTACTACCAGGAGGTGTAAAATAGGAAGATCCAAACAAAGGTGCACATGCTAATCACTTGCCATTTTCCCCAATCATATTTAAACGACAATAACTTTTTATACGTGATTATTTTTCGAAAAAAATTACACCATAAAACTCAGCGTTTTTTATCTTTCCAATGAGTATACTATTGATATACTTTTCGAAAAAAAATTAACTGGGTTTTATGGCGTTTTTCTAAACCGGGTGTTTTATGGCGTTTTAGACTAGGTATTTTCATGGCGTTTTTCTGAACTAGGTGTTTTTATGGCGTTTTAACTAGGTATTTTCATGGCGTTTTTTCTGAACTGATTGTTTTGTGGCGTTTTCAACTGATTTTTTCATGGCGTTTTTCTGAACTGTGTGTTTTACGGTGTTTTTTACAGTACAAATTATGATTTTTCTGAGCTCAAAAAATATTAATTTAGGCGGATGGCTCAAAAAATAACTTTTTTTTATGACGTTTTAACTGGGAGCTCTGTGTGTCTTCATTGGAGTATGAATTCTTTTATTTCCAATCACATTCCCCCAAAGCTGTGTGTATGATCAAACTAATTAAATACTTGTGTTCATACTTGTTTACACTTGTTCATACTATAAGTTATACTTTGGACCTTGAAAATATAATTTTTTTTTGTTATGTCGTTTTAACTAGGAGCTGGCTTGAAACTAATTAAATACTTGTTTTCACACTTCTTTACACTTGTTCACACTATAAGTTACACTTTGGACCCTGAAAATATAGTTTTTTTTGTTATGGCGTTTTAACAAGGAGCTGGCTAAAAAACTAATTAAATACTTGTGTTCACACTTATTTAACTTGTTCACACTACAAGTTACACTTTGAACCCTGAAAATATAGCTTTTTTTGTTATGGCGTTTTAACTAGGAGCTGGCTCAAAGAAAATGGTTTTTTTGAGCTGTTGTAATTTATAGCTCAAAAAATAGCTTTTTTTATGGCGTTCAAAAAAAATGGTTTTTTTGAGTTGTTGTAAATTATAGCTTAAAAATAGCTTTTGAGTGTTTGGCTTTTTTCTAAATTGGGTGTTTTTATGGCGTTTTATTTTGAACACCCAGTTCATGTGAGTGGGTTTTTTGACAATATTACCCCTTAGTGTAATTTAACATCAATGCCACATGTAACCACCGAAATCGTTCTCACCGTTCTCACACTTTTCAGCGTTCTCTCTAAATCCTGACTCTATATATATATATATATATATATGATTGCGCTAAATAAGAACCACCTCCGGTTGTAAGAACCGTGAGAACTACTTGATCCGGGGCGAGTTGGACCAAAATTTTTTTCATAAACGTAGATGCGTGTATTATAAACACATTTGTAAAAAAAAATTCAAAAAAAAATGTCGGTGTGTAGTTTTGAGCACCACAAGTTTGTGTTTACGGCTACGGTAAATTTTCCGGTAAGATTTACGGTACCCGTAAACACAAACTTGTGGTGCTCAAAACTACACACACGACATTTTTTTTTGAATTTTTTTTTATAAATGTATTTATAATACACGCATCTACGTTTATGAAAAAAAATTGGTCCACCTCGCCCCGTACGGTGTAGTTTTCACGGTTCTTACAACTCGAGGTGGTTCTCATTTTTAGCGGTCCCCATGTCCCCTATATATATATAGGGAGGGTTTATTGGAGAACAATAAAAAAGTGGGGAACTATGAATCATGCATTTAACATGTTAAAAATTCAACTTAACATGTTAAAAATCATTTTAAAATTACAACTCGAGGTGGTTCTCATTTTTAGCGGTCCCCATGTCCCCTATATATATATAGGGAGGGTTTATTGGAGAACAATAAAAAAGTGGGGAACTATGAATCATGCATTTAACATGTTAAAAATTCAACTTAACATGTTAAAAATCATTTTAAAAAATTCAACGTTTTTCCGTATTAAAACATGTAGAACCATTTTTAATTAAAAAAAGATAAAAACTAAAAATATAAAAAAAACATGTTTAAAAAAGAGTTAAAAAGAAATTATTATTTTTTTTACAAAAAAGTTTTTTTTCTATTGGAATAGCTTCTACGCTTTTTATAAGGAAAAGCGTCGATTTTTTTAAAAACTGATTTTTAACGTTTTAAGTTGAATTTTTAATATATATTTAACATGTTAAATGCACTGTTCCTGCTTCGCTACTTTTTTAGTGTTCGTCAATAAATCTCACACTATATATATAAGGGATGGATCATGAGAAACTATCTTAATGAGAAAACTAAAAAACTCACTCAAAACTATTAAAAAAGGAGGGGGTAAAATTGAAATATATATATATATATATATATATATATATATATATATATATATACTATATATAAGCATTTCCTATGGACATAAAAGTAATTTACCTATACAATTTTAAGACGGCAGACTAACACTATGTTCCCGAGTCATTTAACAGGGGGAGGTGAGGGGAGGGGAGGGGAAGGAAAATTTTCTCTCCTAATCTCTCCAATTTGGGAGGATGAATATATGGTCATATTTGGTCATATTTTCTTCCATTTTCCATCCCCTCCCCCTGTTAAATGAAACTCAAGAACATGGTTTTACATATTTTCATTTATTTTCCCTTATCTCCCCTTGTTAAATGAGTCTCGTGAACAGAGTGTAAGGGTCTTCATCCTTCCCTGATATTTCATCCTTTTCTACCAACTAGTGGGGAGGCCCGCGCGTTGCCGCGGGTATTTACCGCACGTTGCCCAACGAGTTCACACAGTTTATTTTTAAAACCAATTTGTTAACACAACTAATATAACAATTGAGTATAAACAAAGAATTGATAGTGGCACATGAAAGGGAAGATGGGCCTTCAGTTCTGCAATGTGGGACAAAAAAGTTACAAAAACAAATCAAACTTCATTCGTTTTAAACAACGCCTATGTGTGTGTTCGACAATCAAGATTTCATGGATTGTCATGTCTTGAACCAAAGTTCGGTTTCACGGGTTAATATGAAAGACTCGTCCACTTTAAGTTTAACTTGAACCATTTTTCTCCAAAACTCATTTTGTAACTGCAATTGTTAAATTTATCAATAAAAAAGGGCTTTACAGGTAAAAATGTTTGACTTCAAAGGTTGTTGAACCATTGTGCTAAGTTTATGCGAGCCTTCAAAAAAAAAAAAATAAACACTCTCTTGCTAAAAGACAAATTGAAGATTCTAGTGTAGGCAACAAATCAGTAAAACTAATTAACTTTCAGTAATATTAATAAATAGTTTGACTATTAAGCTGAGAAATAGTGCTGGAAATTTACATTGTGATCCATAAACAAATGACAATATTTTTATATCAAACTAACCTAGAGACAATCTGGTTTAGTTCTAATGCTACAAGACGATGATGTTATCCTCTGTACTGAAATAAAAAAATACGTATCAATTATTAATCCCAAACATTATTTTTGTACAAAAGTAGAAAAATAAATTGGCAAATGAGACGTAAGGAACAAACTACGTCATAAGATCTATGATCACAAAGGCATTCCAAAGGCTGTGTAAGAGCATGTATGACGGTAAGTTTCTTGACTACGCATAAACCGTTCGCATTACCATCCCAAGAAACACAAGTCGTAACATTCTCTGCATATTGAAATGAGCCAAAGCAAAAGTTAAAGAACTCACCAATATTGAGCACTATAAACGCATGTACCTAGTCAAAGAAGGGGGTAGAAACCCGATCTCCTCTTGAATCGGGGCACTGCACAGACGTAAGAAAGTAAGCCTAGTAAACATGAGCTTAAAAACAGAAATGTGCGAATATGTCTTCAACTGTACAGATTTAAACGCGTCACGTACAATCATTATAGCAGAACTATCACTTAACCTTTCCATCTTTCTACACCTTACCTATATTTTGCAGATCACCAATAAAGTGTTTTACAACTTTTTAGTACCACCATATTTTGCAGATCACCAGCAATCATTCTCTAATACCGTATCCACTATATGTAAATAGAATTTTTTTTTGTAAATTAATGAAATGAGGGCCGGGGGAGGAGGGTACTGATTTACCATGAGTAATCCGCAACAAGAAATGACCCAACAATTCAAACCAAAGCTGAAATGCCCTAATTAAGTACCTGCTTTGACACTCCCTAATTGAGGTCAACTCGACCCGACCCGACCAGACCTAACACATCTTACGCCATAACTGAATCGAGTAAATCTGTACCCAGTTCAGCTTACGCCATAGTTTAGCATTACCCTTGACACATTTACTTACCAACCCACCCATTGACATAACTGAATCGAGTTCCTGTATGATATAAGCATTACCCTTTGCAACTCCAGAAGCCACAGTGGTAATTCCAGCTTACGCCATAGTTTAGCTTAGCATATACCCAGTTCAACCTGCATCAAGATTTAGCGAAATACCCTTAAAACCCGATATGAATTTAGCAAGATTTCGCTACATTATAAAACCCCATACTACTTCCCAACCACTGCTTGACTCATTTCAAGTTGCCAAAAATGTAAAAAGTTTGAGGACTGCTTAAAACACGTTTCAAGTTGATTCTAACGAACAATAGTCCATGATAAAACAGTTATTCTTTTAATGGTTCACGCATACTTATTTATGATGATCATACTACACATGACTTTATCTAAAGGCATAGTTTGGGAGGAAAAATAATTATTTTCTTATAATAAGCAAACTCGATCATTTAAAAGTGATGTGTTCACTCAAATGCATATAAATTCAACTTCATTTACCAAAATATAGCAACATACAGATCTAACAAACCTGATCCGATACTTTATATCCAAAAACGAAAACCACAACAAAGCTTTCGATGCACAAGCTGTCGAGTTTGGTGTCATCTGGCAGAAGAAAATAATTAACGAAAAGAAAACATTATGCACAACTATGGCATCGAAATTTTCTTCATCTTAAGATTGGCCTAATGAACTCAAAACATCCCAAAGACTTGATCCGAGCATGCCCATGACCTGAGAACAATTAAAAATATATCATGCTACGCTATCGGAAAACTAAGCTAGTCACCAGAATGTGATTATAATAGGATAATTACAAATCAAATCACTTTATCTGAACAATGAAACTGAATTTTGTAACTTCAAATAAAAACAATCATATGACGGTTTCATATAACATATCCAGACACACTAAGAAATATAAATATTACAGTAATTCCAAATAAATTTAGAGGTGTAGATGTAGCTGGAATTAGGGTGGATGCGAAGATAAGCAACGAACCTGTACAAGTTCATCATTAAATAACTGATTCAAACCGTGGAAGATAATCTCTGCGCAGAATCTAAATATCAGAACCAGTCATTTTAGGGTTAGTGAAAGGGTGAAACGGTGACTTTAAAGAGCCCTTTTGTGGTTGCAGATGTAGAATTCGGAAGACGCGATCCAGAGGTTTGGAAGGGAAAGAGAAAATGATCCGTCCCTGAGTCCCTGTATCTTGTATCTGCAAGTTTATATCTCAAATCATGATTGATTGTTTCCCACCGTTTCACCGTTTCATTTGCGTAGCATTCAATCTTCGGTTTGATTCAGAGGAATGTCGATTAGGTTTCTTTAAGGGCAGCGATGGAAAGGAATTTGAGCATGTGAGTATGGCTGTTCCTTGAATTTACTTTTATACCCTCGCAGCGTCTTAAGATATTCGCCTCTTTACAATTTTAGCCTTACAAAACAAGCTTTTATTAATTGTACATATTGCTTTAAGAGTTGGATGCAATGTAAAATTACACTTACGTACATCACTTCTCCTTTTTATAGTATTATAGATTATAGATTTTGCCCCCAATCAATGTACGTTGCCCACAAAGAAGTCTCCAACTGAATGCGACAATTGAATCATTTGCTTCTCCACCTTCCCTTATTCTCTCCCAAATCGATTGTGCTTCCCACACACATATACAAGAGGGAGTCTTTGCCTCTCTTCGTTTTCAATTTGGTTTAGTTCTTCCCCCAAATACACAAACAATCACTCAATCGGAAACAAGATTATCATGTAAAACACCAATTTCACACTTTTTAATCTGAATCTGTTGGTAGATTCCTCTTAATCGATTCAATTTCGCTTTTTTGTGGCCCATGAACATTTTAGGGTTTCCCGTTTTTAACATATTGAAAAGAACACACACATAGCTTCTAAGGTACGTTTTTTCTTTGTTTTTCAATGTTTCTCAATCTAAAGTTTCGATTTTGTTATAGATTATTAGGTTGATTGGTTCATAGATCCTTGTTTAAGTTATGGTAGATCTCAATTTGTGTTCTTTTGATTGATCATATGTTTTTTTTGTTTGTGAATTGGATGAATTCTTGATTTACTGATCTGAATTTAGGGGCATGAGGTTTGGAATTGATGAATTTTGGTGAATTCAGGTGCGGAGGGTAAGTGAGAATTGAGAAGATGACGGATGCTCAGTTACAACGGTTACAGAAGCCAGAGAGTATGACGGATGCGTGTTCAGAATACGAGAGGGATGCGGTGTGGACTCGACTATGTCGGAAAGCCGAGAAAATGAGCGCGGGAGTGAAAACGATTACGGGGCTTGGCCCAATGATCGAATGGAAGCACAAAACGAGAGTCAAGAAAACGATGGTTCTAACCGTGAGCAGTCTCCTGATTCAGTTGAGCTTGATGTTGAACGAGAGAGGGAGAGAGTGAGGCTTATAGTTCAATACTATATAAACCGTTTCTTTGTAGAATGGACAGGTATGGTAAATGTTGACCCGTTTCTGTTTTTTGGTTCACTTTTATACAACTGATTGGTGAAAAAATAAATGTTGTATTATTGTAGGAGTGGTCGGTATGTATGGGAGGACCATAGTCCTCAATCGGGTTTCTTTAAGGGAACTAATGGAGGTGAAGTTATCTTCTTTGGTGGCTGTGATGATGATCAATCTTCTGCGGATACAGTGGTAATATGTTGCTAAACCTATTTCCTTCATTAACGATCAAATATGAAATTTTCTAATGTAATAAACTAATGCATATGAGCAGGCTCTATCGAAAGTGACTTCAACCGGGGCAATGACATTTTCATTCTCATTCATACAAGCAATTGAACGAGGACATGCAACTACGTATGGTGATATGTTGACATCTATGAGAACCACCATACGCAATAACGAAAGTGATATGGGTGGCGGTGCTGTCACGTCTCTCCTTGGTATGCTTTTAACCGGAGGAAGCCTTGGTGGTGGTATAAGACAGGTATCTTCATCTTTACTCGAAATCTTTTTACTTCATTACTGTGTGGGACAAAACGAGTGGGTCGGGTTGACCCATAAACATATACCTCTACTAATAGAAAATTTAGTCGACTGAGAATCAACGTGTTCGGTCTATCCTTATAATTAAATTGTTAGGGAATATTTTTGTTGGAATTAATATTGAATTTTGTGTGTAAGGTTTCATGAGGTTAAAGTTTCCTGAAACATTGTTGAGGGAATTGAATTTTTATAGGTTCACAACTTTGAAGTGGAATATGGTGTTTGTTTTAGTTCAATTGAAAAATGTATTCTGTTGTCGGTGATTTTGCGGAAAATGGGACTTGATGGATCATGAAGAGCTGCATGAATGTCAAAAAGTAATTATTCTCAATAGAAGAGATCAAGAATGAAGAATCTAACATAAAGTAGAATAATACAATTTAATTATGAAATGATTGTTTGCTTTGGGCTCAATGTGTGGTTGTGTGGGTAGGTAGTCAGTGGAAAAGAGATATTGTTCCATTTTTGACCTTTTTTGTGATCAAGATGGGTAGTCTTTCAGTTTTAAGGAAAAGACCAATTGGTTATGAATAAAAAACAGTATACAAAAAACATTATGTTAACCTTGTGACAGATTCATATCAAGTGTACATCATAGAAGTTATAACTTTGACTTAAAAAGTCAAACTTAAAAAACATTATGTTAACCTTGTGACAAATTCATATCAAGTGTACATCATAATACAATTGCATCTTAGTATCATTTAGGTTATGAATAAAAAACAGTATACAAAAAACATTATGTTAACCTTGTGACAAATTCATATCAAGTGTACATCATAGAAGTTATAACTTTGACTTAAAAAGTCAAACTTTACATTTCTATAAGAATTAGAGGTGTACAAATGGGCAGATTGGATGGGTTGAGTAACGACTTAATACGGGTTAAGGTTGAAACGACAACACATTACAAAAGTTGTGATATGGTAAAGATGCCAAAGTTATTTGTTTCAGTAGTATTAACAAGAAAATAAAACAAGAAAATAATAACCGGGTAATCATTGATGGGGCATATTATTGGGCATTATCCCACAACGCTCATTTGTGAAAAACGCCCATAATTTTTTTTTGGATTTAATTCCTGGATTCATAATTTTTTTTTTATTTTTCTGGTGAATTTTGGGGTTTAAGTAGTAAATCAACAGTTTTTCTTGATAACTTATCGTACAAGAAGCCAATGCGCATGACTCTGCCGCAAAGCATTTCAGTAGAACTAAGATGTAATTTGCCCCCTTATTTTTAAGACGCCATATCAACAGCCATGGCTTGTCTCCCTAATTTTTCATCTCAGCTCCCAAATTTGCCCTCCATTTATTGTCGTCTCAATGATTGCTTCAAAGTTGGAAGAATTGAAGACGCAAATGATGAAATGTATATTAATGTTACAATTGATTGTGAAACCCTTCATTTGAAGCTATATTGAATGTCGAAATTTATTGATTAGATTATCAATTGTGAAACTGCCCCTCCCTTCAGCGCATTCAATTGAACCCTACACTCACATGCGATTATCAATTCCAGCAGTTCAATCGTCTTTCTTTCAATGGCCCCGTCCGTTTTTGTTAGCCCCTCATATTAAGAAGTCGACCATTGAAATCAGCCACAAAGTTCCTACTTGATTTCCCAATTATCAGGTTTGAGTTTTGCTCTTCTCTTCTGCCATTCGTCCATGAGATTTAGGTGTGTGATTATGACTTGGTTACTTTGATTTCATACAATTACAAGATCATACAACTGAGACCGGGATATGAGAGGTTTCTGGTGATGAAGATGGCTTGTGTAAAATGTAAAAGAAAGAGCAGCACATAGGGGTAAAATTGGAGATGAAAATTAGCTACTCACTGATGCTGAAATCCATATCCATACCCCAATCATTACAACTTTCTTATAATGTTCAGTAAGTTTTTTTTTATCTCTCTTATTTATTTTATGATTTTTCGATGAAAAGTAAGCATCACTACCTGTAAATTGAACTTATACAATCATATATGAACATATATCGTGGAACCAATCTATCTTATATATATTTTTTTGTCTGATTTAGATATATCATATTCAAATGAGATGGTTTTTTCATTTGATACCATTGCTTTTAAACCCTTTTCTTTCACTGAATTCATCTAAGGGCTTCAATTGGTTGATCGATTGCTACAAGAGACGTTTTCAAGATTCATAATCTACTATTGGTAGGTGTTTAAAAAACTGGCTCGCTTTTTAACCGGTTTTACAGAACTGAGAAATCTTACCAACGGGCGGTGCTACAGGAAATGATAAATTAGAATTCATGGTTGAACATTGCTAAACTCGGGTTAAACTCGAAATTCGACTTGAGATCTAAGCCTTTAACTTCAAGCTCAATCATGATAAAGTGGTCAATACTTTTGAGTTCTCTACTCGGTTATCATCATTATATATTTCACGCTTACACTTGTTTATCATGATCGATGCTTTCGGGCTCTGTTAAATTATGATTTTCATTATCGGCTATTATTTATGTGTTTGTTGTCAATGTTAATGTATGTACGCTGGTGCATGTTAATGTTCAATCGATGCTATCGGTGCATTTTTTTCTGTGGAGTTCTACTTAAGTAAATTGATAGGTTAGAGGCGACCCGTTTGGAAAATTTACTTTTTAGTGTTACTGAGTAACAACTTTATTGTCAATGAATCAATTCAAGTTCGTGTTAAGGTAATTATATTGTGAAAATTTTCATTAGAAAAGATTTACACAAAAATTCAAACTAGAAGGAACAGGAAGACCAATTTTGTATGACATTTATTTTTTGACTCCATTTGACTTTGACTACTGATGCATGTTCACATACATTTGTGAGATGTCATTATGTAGATATATGACTGGAATGGGATTTGCGGCCGTGTATTGTCGACACCGCTACAACGCGCGGGTTCCCCACTAGTATGTATAGGTAGAGGATCCTGTACATTAAACCAGAAGTATGAGAAGTGTGAGAAGTGTATTATAACACTATATATAACACTATATAACACCATATAAACACCGTATAACACTATGTAACACCATATAACACCATATAACACTATGTAACACTATATAACAAATATAACACTATATTTTGTCTGATAGCATGTCTATGATAGATGTATAGTGTTATATATTGTTATATAGTGTTACATAGTGTTATATGGTGTTATATGGTGTTACATGGTGTTATACGGTGTTTATATGGTGTTATATAGTGTTATAATACACTTCTCACACTTCTGAATTAATGTACACTATCCCTACCCTATATATATATACACATATATATATATATATATATATATATATATGACAAAGATCCGTTAGGAACCACCCTTTATTGCGAGAACCAATGTGAACACAACCAAAAATACCTAAAAATAGCTAAAAAAACACACAAAACATTTTTTTAATATTTTTTTATAAAAAATCGCTACTTTTAGTAAGCGAAAGAAAAAATTAAAAAAAAAATTTGGCTACTAAAAGTAGCGATTTTAACTTAAAAATTATTAAAAAAAAATTTGTGTGTTTTTTGATTTTTTAGATTTTTTTTTTATTTTTTTAGGTTTTTTGTGGGTTTTAGTTTTTAGCATTTTAGCTTGAGGGGGGGGAGGGGGGGGTTTAGGTTTTTTTTTTGGGGGGGGGGGGAGGGGGGTTTAGATTTTTTTTTTGGGGTGGGTGGGGGGGTTGGGTTTTTTTTGGGAGGGGGTTTAGGTTTTTTTTAGGGGGGGGGGGGGTTAGGTTGTTTTAGGTTTTTTTTTTTAACTAATTTAGGTTGTGTTCACATTGGTTCTCGCAGTTCTCGCAATAAAGGTGGTTCTCGCATGAACCTTACCCTATATATATATATATATATATATATATATATATTAAACATTTTAATTTCTCCATACGTTATCATTTTTTTTAAATGGCACCATAGGATCACAAAATTTTTTATCTTTCATTCAAGTATATTCAAGCATATTTTTATGAAATAAAAAAATATTTAAGGTATCGTACTTTTTTTCAATACTACTATTTATTACTACACATTTGCAATATTATCATAAACCTAAACTGTCACACCCCAACCGATGACGGAAACATCGGAGCGCGGCACTGAGCGAAACAGATTGTCCAGGAGAATCCATAACAACTATTAGTTATAATATATTAAAGGTTCATATCCCATACCACAAACATATAAAATAAAAACAGTTATTACAGACATTGTTCTCAAAGACAAATATCCATTACGACAACTCAGATTTTATTTAGTTTGTTTCTAGACTCCATCCTAGCTCGATTCCTGCAAAATAACAAGCAAGCATCCAAAGCACCTATCACATACGTTAAAATAAAGGTCAATACACATAGTGTAAAGGTGAGCATACAAGTTTAATAGTATAATAGAGTTCGAAATCGTTTACGCATAACCAGTATGTAACATGTGACAAAGTGAAGGCTAGTAGGTTATCGACAGAGAAATATGCACAGACGTGACTGCGAGTTGTAGAATGCGCAACACATATCCCCACTGGGACACGTGAATTAAAGCCCTTAACAACCCCTGTCCACGACAGGTGCTGAGTCCAAACTATAGTACTATCGTTGCTAAGGTGTCAGGCAACAATCACTGTGTTAACATAACATACAAGCATTCATCGAATAACACGTAACATGCAGTAATGGTCAGCGTATAAATGGTGTTTATGTTGTGTGTTGATTGTGATTTGAATAAGTAACGTATGTAACACCCAAAAGTGCGTAAAGCAAAAAGAGGATCGAGTATACTCACAGATAGCATTTAACAAGTAAACACACTCTTGGATCGAAGGGAGCGCTGAGAGATTAGCTTGAACAGTGCGTAAAACGGTGCAAAGTGAACAAGTGTAGGATGGCAATCCGATCGGATGGTCATTCGATCGGATGTCAATCCGTTCGGATGGTCATCAGATCGGATGGCCATTCGGTCGGATTGACATTCGTTTGGGAAGGATGTGTTTGTGTATGATGGCTTTGAAGTTTTCGTTGTAACATTTTGAAAACATAGAAGTATCTCTACCCTTCAGGCCGATCGATCGAATGGTCGTTCGATCTGATAGCTATCCGATCGGCGAGACATTTCTAGTGAGAACAAGTTCACAACAAGATGGTCACCCAATCGGATGGTCTTCCAATCGGATAGCAATCCGTTAGAACTGGTGATCTTTGAAAATCATGAAATGTTTAAGCGTCGGAGATCCAAATGTCAACCGATCGGATTGTCGTTCGATTGGATGGCAATCTGATCGGATGGCAATCTGTTTGACATTTAGTTGGTTTGAAAATTAAGAAAATGTTAAGTGTTTGAGCTCAAGTGCAATCCGATTGGATTGCAGTTCGATCGGGTGGCAATCCGATCGGACTGCAATCCGATCAGACGGCAATCCGATTGGACGTCAATCCGTCCCAACGAATCTGATCGTCTTGAACTTGATTATTTTGAAAAGTTTGACAGTTTTACGCTTTGCTCGAGACGTTATGACAACGTACTAAACAACGGAACTGATGACTGTCGTAAGGGTCAATCAAAAACCTAAATAAACTACGTAGATAGCGTAAGTAGGGTATCGTATCCACGGAGAATTTGTGGTTAGCGTTAAAGAAATTAAAAACTAGAATTATCTAACTATCTAATTCGGGGGTTTGTTTGTTTGATTTAAAAGAAAACACGATTTGTCACGAAAAGTGTTATCAAGATGAGAAGAAGTAACCTCCACCCGGAATCCCGAATACCCGTTTTAAGATAAAAATCAGTTTTCTGATTCAAAACACCACATAGACATGGCCTCAGAATTAATGAATTTGATTAGTTAATAGGGATAGTTTTTAAGATTCACTATGCAACCTAATAACCCGTTTGATTGTATCAATTACCAACCAATTTACCAACCCGCTAACAACGCAAGGAAGTTGCCAATACGCTTAATAAACGACAAGTAATTCAAACACAAGAAAAGTTTACCAATAATCCAACACAAGTGGTCAAGCTGTACCAGTTTACAAGAATCAGAAAAACAAATAATTATGTCAAACCACGTAAACGTTCGTCTGGGCAGAAGTCACGAGAAGTTTAGCCGCGCATGGTGATCTTTACCGCTTCGGTTGTCATCCCGATTAGGTTAGACCTCATAGATTGGCTTGGAAGATAAATAAAGATGATGAATTCGTCCCTCGTTTGTGTTGTGCGACGGCTGCTGAATGAATCCTCCTAAAATTCTGCCGTAAAATACCTTTTATGCTTTCCTTGTTGTCGGTCAAACAAACAACCCATATTCTCTTTAATTTTGATGTCAAGCCCAATTACTTTTATGTTTTGCAATAGCCCATGTCCCCACATGATTCACGAGAGCTCACATCAATTCTTTTAGATCAAATACAACTTTGACTTCCTGTTAACATATGGTTTCAATATAAATTAAAATATCAACCCATTATAACCTTACAAAATATTACAATCGTTTTACTAATCATTTAGATCTACTTTTCTAGTTTTATGTCTTTTAATACATATATACATATACTATGCTCATATCAATTCATTTTTATTATAAATAATATCCAATAACGTGAACTAAAAATGCACCGATCAAATCCCCACACTTATCTTTTTTCGTCCGCGAAAAAATTATTCGCAATGGAATCACAATCAAAACAAATGGCTTCCAATGTATTCAATTATTTTATTAAAACAAATCACATCTCACGTTAACCAAGATTGTGGATATACGGTCCACTTAAACCCAACCGCCGGTTTCAAAGCCCTTATTTTCAATCCATTAAGTTCAAGTATTATATAGTCATCTATGGATCCCACACTCAAAAGACTACGACTCCACCTATTCCCGTTTCAAGCTTATGAGATTAAAAGATTTATAATCTACCGCCTTATATAAAAAACTCTTATATTATTCCGATTAAACTTTATGATGGATGAATGGATGATATTGTGAGCTTACATGCTTCTGTATACGATCAGTTCAGCGGACATACGCCATACGAGTCACCATCCCCATGGTTAATGCCATAAACTTCACGTTTTTTTTTTTTACATGTGCTCAGATGGATGGATGGAAAATTTTTTTTTTTTTGGGCGCCACACTGTTTCGGATTTGTTTTCACAAAAAGAAACAGGTGTGCCAATTTAATCGGAAAAACTTATAAGTTTTTTACTTATGACGTACCCCTTATACTTTCCACAGTTTCAGCTTTGTCATAGCTCCTAAGGCGAGAACCCACAAGACTCCTATTTTAAGTTATTTTATATCAAGCCTAAGGAACCTTTCAACCAGCTGGGCCTACCCACATATCCTAAATTAGACGTGTGATCGATTATTTATTATCTCGTATATATAGTAATCGAAATGCCACTGATTCAATTACACCTATCATTTTCCATTTTGTGCGAAAACTTTTACGGGACATTTTCTATTTTTTTCAACTTTTTTTTTTTTGGATTTTTGATTTTTTCAATTTTTTATTTATTTTTTTCGACACGACACTAACACAACTAAGACACACTAGACGCTAGTTTCCCCTCCCCACACTTAATTCTTACATTGTCCTCAATGGAGCGAGAAACTATTAACACACTAAAACATAAATAAAAATACATAGATAAATGGAATAGACTCCCCTGATTTGATGCGGTTGAATTCCTACGAGCCTTGTTCCACCACAACCGTATAGCATTTCATTCGCGGCTGCTTCAACATGGGACGCCTGTCTTTATCTGATTGTTCGAATCACTTTCGTCCAAATGAAGATTGAATATGGACAAAAGCAATCGACACCTGCAAAACAAATCTCACAAGCTCCAAACACTGGTTAAACGAGCGAAAAACGGGATTAGGATGACATTAAACAATACTGGGCATTAAAAATTTGATTTTCTCTCTGCCTGACCGTCGTCGCACATCGCGACATACTCCCCAAATCCTTCCACGTATCACGGAACTACACTAATTGACTTTTATTTTGACTCGAGCCTCCGACTATCAACTGGCCTACTTTTCGCACAAACTTACCTTCCTCGAAACGCATCATCTTCCTACTATTTTCACACATTAACATCTAACGAACATGCACTAAATAACGCATCAACTTGATGTACCCTTGTGACACAGTAGTACCCAATCATACTAGTGCATATGCACCACTATCCACTCTTAGGCCCTTTCTATGATCCTAAGCGCCTCACACATTTACTATCCACCACCTACTTGCTAACTACGCTCATCTCATCAAACATACACCACCTTGTGACTTATATTCAACTCTAACTTCACAATGACGCAATGAGCTCAATTTATCAATTCCCGACTTTTTTATGCACTACCCACATCCCTCAAACACATTACTCGTCACTTTTTTTTCTTTTTCTTTTTTTTTACTAACCTGTAATCATGATTTCATCCTATAGCTATCACCTCCAAATCACGATTTCAACCTATACTCAACCTAAATTACTGTTTTCAAACATCCATCAATTCACAAACTTCCTCACATAGTTTGATTGTAACCACCCACATCTCGCCTAAACCAACTCCTGACATCTCTGTATGCAAACATGTATTTTATATATATATTTTTTTTTCAATAATCAGCTCCAATATTCACATATCAATCTCACCCAATAATCTCCAAATTTCAGAAACACATCATATTTATTTTGTATAACCATAGAGAAATAGTAAACATTCACACCTGAATTCCCGAGTTGACTGCAAGTTAGAGAAAACTAAAAAACGTTAGTATTAATCAAAGATGAACAGTGGTGGTTGCTTGATCGTTGTAAGAGACGATGGTCGTTGTGAGAGACGATGGTGGTCACTCGGTGGTAATCGGTCAGCATGGTGGCAGTCGATGGTGGTGGTGGTTCGATGGTCGTTCGCCGGATATCAGGATGTTCTCCGATGAAATAATCGGAGGTCGGTCGGAATGAAGAAGGAGGTGAATCGTCGCCGGTGGTTGTGTTGTGGGTGGCGGCAGTGGTTGCCGTGATGGAGGTGGTGTACGGTGATCTCCGGCGAAGAAGATGGTATGTGGGCAAGTAAGAAGGAGCAGGACGGTGGTGTATTTGGTTGTAGGAATCGATGGTATGTCACCGGAGAAGAAGGGAAATAGCTCAAATAGGAGAGATGGTTTGTAGGGTAATTGATCTGACTTCAATGTGAAAAAGGATTTTATTTGACTTTTTGACTATTTAGCTAGGCACACGCGGAGGAGGGCATGGGACCCCCGCGACACGCCTGAGACCATGTTTTCCAGCAAATTGCTTCAATTTCATAAGTTTATAACTTCGAAAATTTTACCATTTTTTCAAGTTTTCATATCTCAAACCCACCAAACGAATTCTTATGATAAATTTTAAATAAAAACATACATGGGACTTCTCTTTTCATGATTTTCTTTCTTCAAATCATCTCTTTTTCCACACTCCAAAAATATACCAAAAACAACCAAAAATTTTCGCAAAAACGCTCCAAAAATCCTTTTTCCGGGCCGATTATTTTTATGTAATCATATAAGCACTTTGCCCTACCCCCAAACAAATATGCATTGCCCTCAAGTGCACTAAAGCTTAACCAAACCTCCGGAACTTCCCCACACTTGAACGATTGCACAGTTCAACACAAAATAAACTAAACTAATACGAAAAATAAAATAAAACAATAAACCTTAGGCTGCCTCCTAAGAGCGCTAAGTTTTAGATCTTCAGCCAGATCATACCTGCAATCTTCAAGGTGGTTCAAAGGTCGGCTCACCTCCAGACTTCTCCAAATCAATTCGCTTCGCATAGTCTGAAAAGTTTGCCGCCTCGTAACAGTTATGATCGAACTCGGCCTCATCGCCCCGAGCGTTTCCACCATCAGGCGGTTTACCTGCTTTTCCTCTCTTTTTCACCTTCACCTTTTTCACCGATTCTTCGTTTATCTCGTGTTTAGACCTGTCACACTTAATACCAATCTCATCAGTAGCAACTGCTTCATATGAATTAATAATTTCGTAAGTAATAGATTCTGAATAAACATTAAAAATCAACTTACGATTTTTAAAACTCATAGTGATCAATCCTTCTCTGCAGTTGATTTGAGCATTGGCAGTGTTCAAGAATGGACGTCCAAGAATTACCTTTTGTTGCTCGTTCGTCCTCGTATGTGCGTAATCCAACACTAAAAAGTCAACCGAATAATAGAACTCACCCAACTGGATCTTCACATCCTTAACAACCCCACGCGGTTGTTTCCAAGTATCATCTGCCAGGATCACCTTTCTATCAAAATCATGCAACTGACCAAACTCATACTGATCAAACAAGCTGCCTGGCAGAATATTCGTGCTCGCCCCATAATCCAACAACGCCTTGTGGATTTTCAGCTTTCCAACTTTAATAGGCACATTCGGCGCTCCTAATTCACTTTCTTCACCTTCATCACTAATACCTGCAACTACTTGGGAAGAAGAAGTAAAACTTGTATTAACATTTTCAGAAGCTGGAATGGTACTTACCGAATTAACTCTCGCATGATGTTGCGGATTCTTTGTAGTGTCACTCGGTAGTTTCCCCGGATCTCTTCTCACCTCTTTTACATCAACCGCCAACTGAGCAACTTGTTTTTCTAATGCTTGATATGCCTTTGCTTGCAATTCTTGATCCTTCTTTAATTGTTTCAACATTTCCAATATCTCACTATTGGAAACTTCGCTTTGACTGTTGGATTTGCTTTGATTTTGGTTTTGTTGGTAGGTCCTTTGATTTCCCGGGTTATAGCCTCCTTGGTTGTAATTTTGATTATAATTCGGCTGCCGGTTTTGATATTGTTGGCTCCCTTGATTTGGTACCTGAAAAGTCGGATTCAACTGATTAGAAGTATTACTGTACCTAAAATTGGGATGATTACGCAAACCTAGATGATATGTGTTCGAGTTCATATCATAATTCTTTTGCTCTCCATACACCATGTTCACGTCCTCCTCAGCCGCTACAAACTGATCCGGGCATGCATCCAAAGTATGTCCCAACTCCCCACATGAATCACAAACCGGAAAGGTTTGTGCCGCATGCAATGCATCCCTTGCGCCAAGACCTCTAAACTTCGCTAACTGGCGTTCCAACGCCTCCTTTTCTCTCTCTAGTTGAGCAACCCTTGCATTAGAGGCTCCCGTACTTGATGGTGCCACAATTGGATACTTTTTATTCCTATCCGACTGTGCTTGCCTCTTTGAATCTGCTGCAACAATATCCAAGTAATCCCAATCTACATCCACATGATTTTTCAAAAAGGTACCCCCAGTGATAGCCTTAATATCCCGTCTATCCTCATTTGAAATCCCATCATGAAATGCGGTAATCAACTCCCATCTTTGAATACCGTGGTGAGGACAATTACGGATCAATTGATTGAACCATTTCCAAGACTCGTAAAGAAGCTCACCCGGTAATTGTTGGAACTCTCTAATTGCTAATCTCCCCATTTTGGTTCTTTGCAGGGTATAATATTCATCCAAAAATTGTTGCTGCAGCTCTTGCAATGTATAAATACTAGCATATGGCAACGATGTAAACCAATCCCTTGCAGCATCCTTTAATGAAAACTGAAATAATACCAACTTAACCTGATCTGGCGTGAACCCGTGTCCAGCAATCATGCCACAAACTGCCTCAAAATCTGCTATGTGTGCATATGGCTCCTCAGTACCTTTCCCGTGAAAGGTAGGTAGCATGTTCAGAATATGTGGTTTTGCTTCAAACGAACGTTCCACATTACCCGGTGCTACTGGCATCACTATCGGTGATGCATGCTCAGCAATGTGTGGTCTGAAGTGACTCTCTGTGACAACCCTCACAAAACCAGGTATCCGTACGACTTAATTAACTATTAATTGTTGCCTAATTACTGTGCTTAACTGAGATTTCTGATAAACTGCTACTTGATTGTTGATACTTGTACATATCTGCATCATACTTTGATTTCCTGTCACTACATTACTTATTTACTGAACTTTAGTGACAAACATGATGCACAAAAGCACAGTAGCATTTGAACGGATAACCTATTTGACATGCTGATATAGCCAGCATCAGGCAGACACTGCCTCTAAAGGCCTGAATGAGCCAGAATTATTTTACTACACCCATAGTGTGTATAGGGATACAAGGGTTGTTGAACTGCGTCTCTAGGAATAAGATACAGAGATTGGATGTGCCTAAAACGTACTCTAAGCACGAAATACAGGGTTCGAGGCTTGTGACTCTTTCCTGGACAAGTCACAGTCCTTGAATCATGTTTATGTTAAGTTTGCATTTGTAATGTTTAGACAAAGTTATGGTTGTTGGGTGTTAACCCGTTAAGACAATGTTTTACTATTTTATTTTCAATGGATGATCTTGCATATTTTTAATTCATATAGCTTGTTATGATTAAGCTATGGTATTAAGAAGTCACACCAAATTAACCACGCTTCCGCAAAGCCAGGGTGTGACAGCTTGGTATCAGAGCTCTGATCATAGCGAACTAGGATTCCTTCTCGAGTCTAGACTATGATCACTAGGGCTCTCACGAAAACATTTTTACTGCATACCACTTAAGTCCAGATCCAAAACGTTTTTATAAACAAATGTTGAGCATATTTTATTATTTTTAGGCTCAGTCTGGGAGGCTGAGGCTCGGTCTGGGAGACTGAGGCTCGGTCTGGGAGGCCGAGACTCGATCTAATGGATCGAGGTAGTTGTCTAGTGGGACTAGGGAGTCAGTCTGGGAGGCTGGGAGAATTTGCTAGTGGGACTAGGGAGTCAGTCTGGGAGGCTGGGAAAAGTTGGCTAGTGGGACTAGGAAGGACAGTCTGGGAGGCTGGGAGGCTAGTGGGACTAGGTGGATTATGTGATTGTTATTTGGTAACTTATGTGATTACCTGATTTACTGATTATTTGTGCATACTTGTGATTGTGTTACAGACACATGGATACATCAGGCACCGGAGACTCAGATACCACTGGACCTCTACCCATAGTGTCGGATGACATTGTGTCATCGGAGCATGAGGTGCATACCTCAGACTACACGAGCACGGACGATGATGACTTCCAGCCGTTCGCTCTACCCGACGACGCTGATGAGCATACTGATGACTCCTTGCCCTTCGCTCTACCCGAGGGTGCCTATGAGCCTATTGATGGCGATCGTGCTGAGTATCTTCCCTTAGTAGTGATTCTAGCTCCCATACCCCTTGCTTCATACCCAGCACACGAGTTATTACCAGACGCCGAGGCTGACGGCGACATTGACCTCTACGAGGACGAGCCTTTTGAGGACGAGGTTCCTGATGCAGCCCCTTTACCCGCTGGCGGTCTCTTGATGATCGCTGATGCCCCAGCTGGAGACTCGCCCGTCCACTCACCAGTCCCAGACTCCTTTGAGTCTGTGGCATCTGCTCCGTCTCACGAGGTGAGCACGCAGCATTTTGTTCATGACTCGGACCCCGATCAGGCATCTTCTGCCGCCCCCATTCCGAGCTTTGTATTCGAGCACGACGATATTGAGGATTCCGATCCCGTTTTTCCTCCAGGATTTGATCCTGACCGTGATATTGAGTATATTCCTATGGACCAGCATATGGAGGACCCTGTTGATCCTGTTGATCCTGCTGATCCTATCGACCCCATTGATCCAGAGTTTGATTTTGACATGGCATTTGACGACCCGGAGCCTGCCTTGGCCCCAGAGCAGGCAGCTGCTTTCGATCCTGTGCATGAGCATGACTTGGTACATGCTGACATTCCTGTCGAGCCCGTTTTGGCTGACCCGCCTGTTGGCGATCTTCCTATTGATGATGTCCCTTTGTTAGTTGCTGATCATGCTGTTGATCCTTTTGTTGACCCACCCTTGATTGCTGACGTCCCTGTTGACCATCATATTGATCATGTTGATCCTGTCATTGCTCCTTTTGATCCTGTACCCATTGAGCCTGAGCACGCTCTATTTGCAGAGCATATGGATCCACCCGATGAGGAGGCTCAGCACGGTTGGATACCGGCTAACGAGGATGTTCCACCGCTTCCACCACATCACACTGATGTACATCATACTGATTTTTCATTTCAGATCCCACCGTTTGTACCTCCAGCAGGGCCTGGAGAGGGCTCTTCAGCCCACCCTTTTGGTCACGTGCCGATGCCTATGCCTTTCGTACCTCAGATGACACCTGTTCCATCTTCTGTTCATGTAGCACCATTCGATCCCACCAGCACGCCATTGCTTTGGTCATCTTCCTCTCCGATGCCACCCACTGATCCATATCATCCATTCCATATGGGGCATACCATAGAGGACGTCTTGATGTCCTTTGTCCACCAGCATGAGTCCCATACGCAGCGACTCCAGGAGCTCGAGAGAGCTCAGCTATCACTAGGTCCATATCATGGTCAGACATCTTCACCTTTTCAGCCTTCTCGATCATTACCCCCAGACTTTGCTGCCCGACTTACGACTTTGGAGCAGCAGATCGCTTCTGTTATTCGCACTCAGCAGGCGATGGAGGAGGATTGGCTTCATTTACGCCGCTTACTCTACACTCACTTTCCCCCTCCTCCACCCCCATCCGCTTAGAGCTCATCGGTGCCATAGTGGTAGACGATGATGAGACGACCGCGATTGTGACTGCACAGCCTTTTGGAGACCATCTGACGATACTGATTTTTGTTGATATTTGTTGATGTACTGGATGTATGTGACACTGATGTGATATTGTTTTTGACAGGGGTGATGTAGCCCCTATTTGATTTGTGATTGTATGATACAGTGACGTACTGATACCCTTACCACATTATGGTCTCGATATATATAACAATCGCCGTATTCTCACCATATCTGATTCACTTGATTGCTTATTTATGTTTGGTGACATGGGATGTTGTATGTATGATATTTGCAACATGGGATGTTGGGACATGGGATGTTGTATGTATGATATTTGTGACATGGGATGTTGGGACATGGGATGTTGTGTGTGATATATTGATAACATGAGATGTTATATGCTATTACTATTACTATATACGTATGTTTATTATGGCCTAATCGACGTACGCATCTTTAGAAGATGGCACCAAGACGTCAACCGCAGCCGATGCCTACTACTCATGAAGAACTACAGCAAGTTATCGCTAACGCCATTGCTCAATATGCTGCCTCGCAAGGAGGACCAAGCGGAAGTAGCTCGAACATTAACGGCAACCAAAATCCTCCTCATGGTAACCCTAAGTCATTAAGACATACCATGGCCTAAATGGATTCCTTTAGCAGATGCTAATGCCGTTCCTATGATGTAATGTATGTGCAGGGTGCACCTACAAACAATTCTTGGACTGTAAGCCCATAAACTTCGACGGCACAGGTGGTGCTGTTGCTTTCGTCCGCTGGGCAGAGAAGACCGAGTCCGTACTTCGCATGAGCAAGTGCGCATTGGATCAGCAAGTCACCTACATCTCAGGGCTATTTGTGGATGGAGCCCTATCCTGGTGGAATCTACAGGTTCAGACCCTAGGAGAAGCCGCAGCTTACGCACTAACGTGGACTGAGTTAAAAGAACTTATGCGCAAGAAGTACTGTTCTCGCGCTGAAATCCAGAGGTTAGAGACCGAATTCTGGCACCTAAAGATGGAAGGTCCCAAGATAGCTTAGTATGTTCAGAGATTCCACGATTTGTCGCATGTGGTACCCTATATGGTTACACCGGAGTTCAAGAGAATTGAACGCTTCATTTGGGGATTGGCTCCTCAAATAATCAGCATGGTGACCTCTTCCAAACCAGCGACAATCACTGAAGCCATTGATTTGAGTGTGGCTCTCACCGAAGAGGCGATTCGGTTGAACAAGTTTGATGAGATTGAGCCCAAGAAGAAGGAGACTCATGTGGAGTCATCTGGTGGTAGTAAGCGAAAGTTTTCGAGTTTCAAGCAGGGCACCGGGATGGTGGTTAAGAAAGGGGAATCGAATGCGCCAGCTCAAGATACAGCTGGCAGTAAAAAGAAAGGGAAGGGATACATGGGTGCACACCCCAAGTGCAACTCATGCCAAAAACATCACTCTGGTCGTTGCAGCCTAAGAGTTTGTGAATCATGTGGGAAGACTGGTCATACGAAGGACTTTTGTTGGGCTAGTGCTGGCCGGGGAGGCCAGGGAGGAAATGGGAATAGGAACAACCGTGGTGGTGCTGGGAACCGCCCACAAGGAAATCAGGGAGGTGATGGGAACCGTGCCAATAATGCTAACCAAGCGGGCGCCATGAATCGGAACCAGGGAAACCATCAAGCTGGAAACAATGGTGGGAACGGGCAGAGGCCCAGATGTTTCAATTGTGGAGATCAAGGGCATTTCAAGAGGAATTGCCCAGAATTAAACCAGGCACGCGGAAGAGTTTTTAACATGGAAGCCAGGGAAGCGCGCCAGGATCCCAATGTTGTCACTGGTACGTTCCCTGTAAACCAACGCTATGCATCCGTTTTGTTTGATACTGGTGCCGATTATAGCTTCGTATCGTTAGAATTTAGAAACATGCTTGGTTTAACCGCTAGTAAGTTAGATATTCCGTATTCGATCGAATTGGCAAATGGGAAGTTAGTAGAAGCTAACGAAGTGATTCGAGGTTGCGCAATCGAATTGGGAGAGCGTGAGTTCGCTCTAGATCTACTACCCGTCCAGTTGGGAAGCTTCGACGTGGTAGTAGGGATGGATTGGTTATCGAGTAACAAGGCAGAGATAGTTTGCCACGAGAAGATTATTCGTATCCCGACCGACGATGGTGAGACCATTGTTGTTCATGGGGAAAAGCGTGAGACGCCGTTAAGGATGATTAGCTGCCTGAAAGCAAGGAAGTGTTTGAAGAAAGGATGTGTTGCTTTTCTAGCACACATTGTGGATAAGAAGGCTGCTGAGCCAAAGATCGAAGACATCCCTGTCGTGAGGGAATACCCAGAAGTCTTTCCAGAAGACTTGCCTGGCTTGCCACCTCAAAGGCAAGTGGAGTTTCGCATCGACTTAGTTCCAGGCGCTGCGCCTGTGGCTAAGGCACCTTACAGACTTGCCCCATCTGAAATGCAGGAACTGTCGACACAACTTCAAGTGTTGTTAGACAAGGGTTTTATCCGACCAAGCTTCTCGCCTTGGGGAGCTCCAGTCTTGTTTGTGAAGAAGAAGGACGGTAGTTTCCGTATGTGCATTGACTACAGAGAATTGAACAAGCTGACGATCAAGAATAGGTATCCCCTGCCAAGAATCGATGATCTGTTCGACCAGCTTCAAGGTTCAAGCTTCTATTCAAAGATCGATCTTCGATCTGGATACCATCAGCTACGGATACAGGAAGAGAGTATTCCGAAGACAGCTTTCAGAACTCGATATGGACACTACGAGTTTCTCGTTATGCCATTTGGATTGACAAACGCACCTGCAGTGTTCATGGATTTGATGAACCGAGTTTGTAAGCCATACCTGGATAAGTTCGTGATTGTATTCATCGACGACATCCTGATTTATTCGAAGACAAAGGCTGAGCACGAGCAGCATCTTAGAACCATTCTAGAGTTGTTAAGGAAGGAACAGCTGTATGCCAAACTCTCTAAGTGCGAGTTTTGGCTGCGTGAAGTCCAATTTCTTGGACATGTAGTAAATGAAGGTGGGATTCATGTGAACCCAACCAAGATCGAGGCGATCAAAGATTGGGAAACGCCAAAGACGCCAACCGAGATTCGGCAATTCTTGGGTTTGGCTGGCTATTATCGAAGGTTCATCGAGAACTTTTCAAAGATCGCTCAACCATTGACACTCCTCACGCAGAAGGATAAGAAGTTTGATTGGGGAATCAAACAGGATGAAGCGTTTCAGATATTGAAGGATAAGCTTTGTAACGCGCCGATCTTAGCTCTACCGGAAGGTACCGACGATTTTGTGGTATACTGCGACGCATCGCGTCAAGGATTAGGTTGTGTGTTGATGCAACGTCAAAAGGTTATCGCCTACGCATCACGCCAACTGAAAGTGCACGAAAAGAACTATACCACGCATGATTTGGAGCTAGGCGCAGTGGTTTTTGCCTTAAAGATCTGGAGACACTACCTTTACGGTACAAAGTGTACAATTTTCACAGATCACAAGAGCCTCCAGCATATATTCAACCAGAAGGAGTTGAATATGAGGCAAAGACGATGGGTCGAGTTGTTGAACGACTACGACTGCGAGATCAAGTATCATCCAGGGAAGGCGAATGTGGTCGCCGATGCCCTAAGTCGTAAGGAAAGGATCAAGCCCATAAGGGTTAGGGCTATGGAAATGATAATTCAGACTGACCTTTCCTCACACGTTCGTGCAGCACAGAAGGAAGCTCTCAAGGAGGGAAACCTTGAGGAAGAATATCTCCGTGGGATGGAGAAGGTATTGGTGCCAAACAGGGAAGGAACGTTGTGTTTTGAGAAAAGGATTTGGGTTCCTCTGTTTGGTGGTCTAAGAGAGATTATCTTTGATGAGGCTCACAAGTCGCGGTACTCTATCCACCCTGGAGCGGATAAGATGTACCAGGATCTTAAAGATTATTACTGGTGGCCTAGGATGAAAGGCGATGTTGCTATTTACGTGAGCAGATGTTTAACTTGCGCCAAAGTTAAGGCGGAATACCAGAAGCCTTCGGGACTTCTGCAGCAACCAAAAATTCCCCAGTGGAAGTGGGAAGAAATCTCCATGGATTTTATTACGAAGTTGCCAAGAACGCCAAAAGGCCATGACACTATCTGGGTGATAGTGGATCGCTTAACAAAGTCAGCACACTTCTTGCCTATCCGCGAGAAGGATCATACAAGCAAATTGGCTGAAATCTACATGAGAGAGATTGTTACACGCCATGGAGTACCTCTCTCGATTATTTCTGATAGAGACGGGAGGTTCGTATCGAGGATATGGCAATCCTTCCAGGAAGCTTTTGGCTCAAAGCTGAATATGAGCACAGCTTTTCACCCGCAGACCGACGGTCAAAGTGAGCGGACGATTCAGACGTTGGAGGACATGCTGAGAGCATGTGTGATGGATTTAGGCGGTAGCTGGGATAAGCATTTACCCCTGGTTGAGTTTTCATACAACAACAGCTACCACACCAGTATTGGTGCCGCGCCATTCGAAGCTTTATATGGACGCAAGTGCAGATCGCCGCTCTGTTGGTCTGACGCAGGTGATAGACAATTGGTAGGTCCCGATGTAGTTCAGGAAACTACAGATAAGATTGCGCAAATCCGAGATCGCATTAGCGCGGCTCGTGACCGTCAGAAGACCTACGCAGATCTGAAAAGGAAACCTCAAGAGTTTGAGGTTGGGGATATGGTTTTGTTGAAGGTATCACCCTGGAAAGGTGTGGCACGCTTTGGGAAGCGTGGGAAGTTGAATCCGCGCTACATTGGTCCTTTCAAGGTTTTGGAAAGAATTGGGACCGTAGCATACAAGTTGGATCTACCTGCCGAACTGAATAATGTTCACGATACATTTCATGTATCCAATTTGAAGAGAAGTCCAACTCAAGTTAACGTTGCCATTCCTACCGACGAAATTCATATTGACGACACACTCCACTTCGTTGAAGAACCTGTCGAGGTCACAGATTGGAAAGTGAACAAGACCCGCCGGAGCAGTGTCAAGCTCGTCAAAGTTCGCTGGAATGCTAGACATGGTCCTGAATTCACCTGGGAGCGTGAAGACCGAATGAAAGAGAAATACCCCCACTTATTTCCTGAGAACCCTGCTTCTACAAGCAGAATTTAAAATTTCGGGACGAAATTTATTTAACGGGGGGAGAATGTGACAACCCTCACAAAACCAGGTATCCGTACGACTTAATTAACTATTAATTGTTGCCTAATTACTGTGCTTAACTGAGATTTCTGATAAACTGCTACTTGATTGTTGATACTTGTACATATCTGCATCATACTTTGATTTCCTGTCACTACATTACTTATTTACTGAACTTTAGTGACAAACATGATGCACAAAAGCACAGTAGCATTTGAACGGATAACCTATTTGACATGCTGATATAGCCAGCATCAGGCAGACACTGCCTCTAAAGGCCTGAATGAGCCAGAATTATTTTACTACACCCATAGTGTGTATAGGGATACAAGGGTTGTTGAACTGCGTCTCTAGGAATAAGATACAGAGATTGGATGTGCCTAAAACGTACTCTAAGCACGAAACACAACACTTTTATTTACACACTAGCTTCTAGCTAATTAATAAAGTGCCAAAACATGAGAAAATATTCCTGACACTTTGCAGAATAAATTGTGTCGCTAAAAATATTATTTACGACGCTTAAAGGATTACTTAAGCGCTTTAACGGATTACTATCCAACCAAACAACCGGACTATACCCGGAACATAAAAATATTGCCAGAAATATTATTAGCCTTTTTCTGAGCCAGTTAGGGTCCCTGATTACCCTAACATCCGCTTTATAACGCGTCACGCAACTAACGGGGTTAATCTCTAAAAGTAACCGACTTAACTTAACTGAACACTAACTGAACAATCAAGATCCAACCGGGTACCCCCCCCCCCTTTAGGCCGGTTCCATTCTAATGGAACAAAGGTACAACCTTTTGATTATTATATTAGATTTCGTGGATATCTAGAGACATAAGAAACCGTTGGACGATGGCACAATCTTTGTCTATAAAACCAACCCTAAGCACAAGAGTTAACCCATCCATTTTCACCAACACTTTACTCTCTCTCTTGCTCCCTCTCTTCTCGGCCGAACCCCCCACACCCATCCATCATATTTTCGAGTTCTTGTCTTGCCATTCCACGCTCATACAAGTGTCGCGGATCACGTACGAGGAAGCTTGAAGCAAGCGGAAGTTGGAGGACCACGTTCATTTGCTTTTATCCACGCCATTTTCGCCAAAGATCTTCCCTAGCCCCGAGCTAGAGGTATAACATTTAAAACTTGTTCTTGATCGTATCTAAAGTGGTTAAAAGGATTTTTAACGGTTAAAAATCGGAAACCCATCTTTTGAATCTATAAAGTCTACTAAAACTCGAATATTGTTGGTTAAAAGCATATAACGCGTGTAAAAGTCGTAGTATTCGAATATGTTGGTTGTAGAGACCCGATCTACGATGTGGTGGCTCTTATCATCGTTTAACCCGACTTTGTTAAGATCATGTATCTTAACATAAGCTTGTTTCTAGCGGTACGAGGGTTAAAAGGTGAAACTCCACCACACGGGAAACATGAACTTGTGTAAAAGTGTTTTGACAAGAAAAAATAGTATTTAAAACGAGCCGATCTACGTATGTACAAGTGGTACATTCGTAGAACCAAGTGTCGAGAAAATCATGTTTTATATAAGTTGGATAACATGCTAACAAAGATGATTTTTATAAACTACAAGTGTATAAACACTTGTGAAACGAAAGATCCGACAAAATAACAATTTTTATAAAAGTTGTCGGGAAGTTGTAAAGGATGATTTGTTCCAAAAACGGGGTTTTTACAAGACTAAACTATTATATACATAGATCCACTAAATATAACGAGATCTACACAATGGTTTTTAGAAAAATTTCAAGTTCATGTAATAATGCGATCTTACATACAAGTTGGCAAGTATGATTTGTTGAAACTTGTTTAATGTGTTGGAAATTGATTGGTTGATTTAAAAGAAGTGTTGAAATGATTTTGTAAAAGAAAATGATACGCTTGAAGGCGTGGCCACCTCCAGTTACAGGGGAAACTCTGGCGAAATTTTCTAAAATCTAACACTTAGAATTATTTACAAGTGTTAGACTACTTTTGACATATTTTCAAATATATTTCGCCATGACTTTATCACAAATATTCGGAGGTGGGATTTTCACAAAAATAAACGTGATAAATATTTATTCGATAAATATATTTTTCACAACACTGTTTATGATTATTTTGTGAAAATGTATAAATATTATTTTTAGAGTAAAAATAATATTTACTAACTTTGTCGAACCCAAAATAATACCAACGCCTTCACGACAAACATATAAGTTACAACGGTAATTACTATTACCACTAAATCGCCAAAACGTAACTTACACTTTATACGGAAATATTCACGAATGCGTATCTTGTCGACGTATTATTTTGGAAATTATTATGTGAAGAGAAAATATATTATTTTTGAGAAAAATAATTGTATTTTGGAATGAGAAATAAAATATATTAAGTGAGACTTAATATTATAAACGCACATGTATTAATTCCCCCATCCTTGGGAAGGAGATTTACTACCAAATATGTACAAGGAACAGTTGTCTAACTGTTTCCCGAAAATTAGACTATAAAGCTAAAGCACGGCCATCCGTCTAATAGAATTAGCACATGTAGGTCGTTGCACAGCTTTCGGATATTTGGAGTACTCTACTTAGCGACGCACTGACTGTGAGTTCATGTCCCCCTTTTCTCTTAACTGTTTTCAGTTTTATAAACTGCGGGGGTGAAATACATGTTACTATGATTATGAATACTTGATACATGGTATGGTTAGCGTAAGGAGGGTTACTACTTAGATCATGTGAGTGGGTATGCGCAACTTGAGGCCATTAATCCTCGTAGTAGGACCGAGGGACAGGAGCGGTAGATCTATCTGGGTGTAGCGAGCCCAGCCCCAGGTCCAGCTGAACGGACCTCGGGGTGACTTAGTGCCCGACGCATAAATCCGCTAGGTTTGAGTCATCCCTACTTGCACTTCACACATATCAATGGCCTTGCAAACCATTGGTGATCTCTTTTTCCTTATTTGCTACATACCAGGTTTTTGATAAAGATAAAGGTTTATTTACTCACTATCGCATGAACTCGCTCAACATTATTGTTGATTTTTCAACTTACATGTATTTCAGGAAACTAACGATCTGGCGCGGTATGGCTTGTTTTCCGCTGCATTAGGCCCGAGGTCATCCAGGGTTCGAGGCTTGTGACTCTTTCCTGGACAAGTCACAGTCCTTGAATCATGTTTATGTTAAGTTTGCATTTGTAATGTTTAGACAAAGTTATGGTTGTTGGGTGTTAACCCGTTAAGACAATGTTTTACTATTTTATTTTCAATGGATGATCTTGCATATTTTTAATTCATATAGCTTGTTATGATTAAGCTATGGTATTAAGAAGTCACACCAAATTAACCACGCTTCCGCAAAGCCAGGGTGTGACAGCTTGGTATCAGAGCTCTGATCATAGCGAACTAGGATTCCTTCTCGAGTCTAGACTATGATCACTAGGGCTCTCACGAAAACATTTTTACTGCATACCACTTAAGTCCAGATCCAAAACGTTTTTATAAACAAATGTTGAGCATATTTTATTATTTTTAGGCTCAGTCTGGGAGGCTGAGGCTCGGTCTGGGAGACTGAGGCTCGGTCTGGGAGGCCGAGGCTCGATCTAATGGATCGAGGTAGTTGTCTAGTGGGACTAGGGAGTCAGTCTGGGAGGCTGGGAGAATTTGCTAGTGGGACTAGGGAGTCAGTCTGGGAGGCTGGGAAAAGTTGGCTAGTGGGACTAGGAAGGACAGTCTGGGAGGCTGGGAGGCTAGTGGGACTAGGTGGATTATGTGATTGTTATTTGGTAACTTATGTGATTACCTGATTTACTGATTATTTGTGCATACTTGTGATTGTGTTACAGACACATGGATACATCAGGCACCGGAGACTCAGATACCACTGGACCTCTACCCATAGTGTCGGAAGACATTGTGTCATCGGAGCATGAGGTGCATACCTCAGACTACACGAGCACGGACGATGATGACTTCCAGCCGTTCGCTCTACCCGACGGCGCTGATGAGCATACTGATGACTCCTTGCCCTTCGCTCTACCCGAGGGTGCCTATGAGCCTATTGATGGCGATCCTGCTGAGTATCTTCCCTTAGTAGTGATTCTAGCTCCCATACCCCTTGCTTCATACCCAGCACACGAGTTATTACCAGACGCCGAGGCTGACGGCGACATTGACCTCTACGAGGACGAGCCTTTTGAGGACGAGGTTCCTGATGCAGCCCCTTTACCCGCTGGCGGTCTCTTGATGATCGCTGATGCCCCCAGCTGGAGACTCGCCCGTCCACTCACCAGTCCCAGACTCCTTTGAGTCTGTGGCATCTGCTCCGTCTCACGAGGTGAGCACGCAGCATTTTGTTCATGACTCGGACCCCGATCAGGCATCTTCTGCCGCCCCCATTCCGAGCTTTGTATTCGAGCACGACGATATTGAGGATTCCGATCCCGTTTTTCCTCCAGGATTTGATCCTGACCGTGATATTGAGTATATTCCTATGGACCAGCATATGGAGGACCCTGTTGATCCTGTTGATCCTGCTGATCCTATCGACCCCATTGATCCAGAGTTTGATTTTGACATGGCATTTGACGACCCGGAGCCTGCCTTGGCCCCAGAGCAGGCAGCTGCTTTCGATCCTGTGCATGAGCATGACTTGGTACATGCTGACATTCCTGTCGAGCCCGTTTTGGCTGACCCGCCTGTTGGCGATCTTCCTATTGATGATGTCCCTTTGTTAGTTGCTGATCATGCTGTTGATCCTTTTGTTGACCCACCCTTGATTGCTGACGTCCCTGTTGACCATCATATTGATCATGTTGATCCTGTCATTGCTCCTTTTGATCCTGTACCCATTGAGCCTGAGCACGCTCTATTTGCAGAGCATATGGATCCACCCGATGAGGAGGCTCAGCACGGTTGGATACCGGCTAACGAGGATGTTCCACCGCTTCCACCACATCACACTGATGTACATCATACTGATTTTTCATTTCAGATCCCACCGTTTGTACCTCCAGCAGGGCCTGGAGAGGGCTCTTCAGCCCACCCTTTTGGTCACGTGCCGATGCCTATGCCTTTCGTACCTCAGATGACACCTGTTCCATCTTCTGTTCATGTAGCACCATTCGATCCCACCAGCACGCCACTGCTTTGGTCATCTTCCTCTCCGATGCCACCCACTGATCCATATCATCCATTCCATATGGGGCATACCATAGAGGACGTCTTGATGTCCTTTGTCCACCAGCATGAGTCCCATACGCAGCGACTCCAGGAGCTCGAGAGAGCTCAGCTATCACTAGGTCCATATCATGGTCAGACATCTTCACCTTTTCAGCCTTCTCGATCATTACCCCCGGACTTTGCTGCCCGACTTACGACTTTGGAGCAGCAGATCGCTTCTGTTATTCGCACTCAGCAGGCGATGGAGGAGGATTGGCTTCATTTACGCCGCTTACTCTACACTCACTTTCCCCCTCCTTCACCCCCATCCGCTTAGAGCTCATCGGTGCCATAGTGGTAGACGATGATGAGACGACCGCGATTGTGACTGCACAGCCTTTTGGAGACCATCTGACGATACTGATTTTTGTTGATATTTGTTGATGTACTGGATGTATGTGACACTGATGTGATATTGTTTTTGACAGGGGTGATGTAGCCCCTATTTGATTTGTGATTGTATGATACAGTGACGTACTGATACCCTTACCACATTATGGTCTCGATATATATAACAATCGCCGTATTCTCACCATATCTGATTCACTTGATTGCTTATTTATGTTTGGTGACATGGGATGTTGTATGTATGATATTTGCAACATGGGATGTTGGGACATGGGATGTTGTATGTATGATATTTGTGACATGGGATGTTGGGACATGGGATGTTGTGTGTGATATATTGATAACATGAGATGTTATATGCTATTACTATTACTATATACGTATGTTTATTATGGCCTAATCGACGTACGCATCTTTAGAAGATGGCACCAAGACGTCAACCGCAGCCGATGCCTACTACTCATGAAGAACTACAGCAAGTTATCACTAACGCCATTGCTCAATATGCTGCCTCGCAAGGAGGACCAAGCGGAAGTAGCTCGAACATTAACGGCAACCAAAATCCTCCTTATGGTAACCCTAAGTCATTAAGACATACCATGGCCTAAATGGATTCCTTTAGCAGATGCTAATGCCGTTCCTATGATGTAATGTATGTGCAGGGTGCACCTACAAACAATTCTTGGACTGTAAGCCCATAAACTTCGACGGCACAGGTGGTGCTGTTGCTTTCGTCCGCTGGGCAGAGAAGACCGAGTCCGTACTTCGCATGAGCAAGTGCGCATTGGATCAGCAAGTCACCTACATCTCAGGGCTATTTGTGGATGGAGCCCTATCCTGGTGGAATCTACAGGTTCAGACCCTAGGAGAAGCCGCAGCTTACGCACTAACGTGGACTGAGTTGAAAGAACTTATGCGCAAGAAGTACTGTTCTCGCGCTGAAATCCAGAGGTTAGAGACCGAATTCTGGCACCTAAAGATGGAAGGTCCCAAGATAGCTGAGTATGTTCAGAGATTCCACGATTTGTCGCATGTGGTACCCTATATGGTTACATCGGAGTTCAAGAGAATTGAACGCTTCATTTGGGGATTGGCTCCTCAAATAATCAGCATGGTGACCTCTTCCAAACCAGCGACAATCACTGAAGCCATTGATTTGAGTGTGGCTCTCACCGAAGAGGCGATTCGGTTGAACAAGTTTGATGAGATTGAGCCCAAGAAGAAGGAGACTCATGTGGAGTCATCTGGTGGTAGTAAGCGAAAGTTTTCGAGTTTCAAGCAGGGCACCGGGATGGTGGTTAAGAAAGGGGAATCGAATGCGCCAGCTCAAGATACAGCTGGCAGTAAAAAGAAAGGGAAGGGATACATGGGTGCACACCCCAAGTGCAACTCATGCCAAAAACATCACTCTGGTCGTTGCAGCCTAAGAGTTTGTGAATCATGTGGGAAGACTGGTCATACGAAGGACTTTTGTTGGGCTAGTGCTGGCCGGGGAGGCCAGGGAGGAAATGGGAATAGGAACAACCGTGGTGGTGCTGGGAACCGCCCACAAGGAAATCAGGGAGGTGATGGGAACCGTGCCAATAATGCTAACCAAGCGGGCGCCATGAATCGGAACCAGGGAAACCATCAAGCTGGAAACAATGGTGGGAACGGGCAGAGGCCCGGATGTTTCAATTGTGGAGATCAAGGGCATTTCAAGAGGAATTGCCCAGAATTAAACCAGGCACGCGGAAGAGTTTTTAACATGGAAGCCAGGGAAGCGCGCCAGGATCCCAATGTTGTCACTGGTACGTTCCCTGTAAACCAACGCTATGCATCCGTTTTGTTTGATACTGGTGCCGATTATAGCTTCGTATCGTTAGAATTTAGAAACATGCTTGGTTTAACCGCTAGTAAGTTAGATATTCCGTATTCGATCGAATTGGCAAATGGGAAGTTAGTAGAAGCTAACGAAGTGATTCGAGGTTGCGTAATCGAATTGGGAGAGCGTGAGTTCGCTCTAGATCTACTACCCGTCCAGTTGGGAAGCTTCGACGTGGTAGTAGGGATGGATTGGTTATCGAGTAACAAGGCAGAGATAGTTTGCCACGAGAAGATTATTCGTATCCCGACCGACGATGGTGAGACCATTGTTGTTCATGGGGAAAAGCGTGAGACGCCGTTAAGGATGATTAGCTGCCTGAAAGCAAGGAAGTGTTTGAAGAAAGGATGTGTTGCTTTTCTAGCACACATTGTGGATAAGAAGGCTGCTGAGCCAAAGATCGAAGACATCCCTGTCGTGAGGGAATACCCAGAAGTCTTTCCAGAAGACTTGCCTGGCTTGCCACCTCAAAGGCAAGTGGAGTTTCGCATCGACTTAGTTCCAGGCGCTGCGCCTGTGGCTAAGGCACCTTACAGACTTGCCCCATCTGAAATGCAGGAACTGTCGACACAACTTCAAGAGTTGTTAGACAAGGGTTTTATCCGACCAAGCTTCTCGCCTTGGGGAGCTCCAGTCTTTTTTGTGAAGAAGAAGGACGGTAGTTTCCGTATGTGCATTGACTACAGAGAATTGAACAAGCTGACGATCAAGAATAGGTATCCCCTGCCAAGAATCGATGATCTGTTCGACCAGCTTCAAGGTTCAAGCTTCTATTCAAAGATCGATCTTCGATCTGGATACCATCAGCTACGGATACAGGAAGAGAGTATTCCGAAGACAGCTTTCAGAACTCGATATGGACACTACGAGTTTCTCGTTATGCCATTTGGATTGACAAACGCACCTGCAGTGTTCATGGATTTGATGAACCGAGTTTGTAAGCCATACCTGGATAAGTTCGTGATTGTATTCATCGACGACATCCTGATTTATTCGAAGACAAAGGCTGAGCACGAGCAGCATCTTAGAACCATTCTAGAGTTGTTAAGGAAGGAACAGCTGTATGCCAAACTCTCTAAGTGCGAGTTTTGGCTGCGTGAAGTCCAATTTCTTGGACATGTAGTAAATGAAGGTGGGATTCATGTGAACCCAACCAAGATCGAGGCGATCAAAGATTGGGAAACGCCAAAGACGCCAACCGAGATTCGGCAATTCTTGGGTTTGGCTGGCTATTATCGAAGGTTCATCGAGAACTTTTCAAAGATCGCTCAACCATTGACACTCCTCACGCAGAAGGATAAGAAGTTTGATTGGGGAATCAAACAGGATGAAGCGTTTCAGATATTGAAGGATAAGCTTTGTAACGCGCCGATCTTAGCTCTACCGGAAGGTACCGACGATTTTGTGGTATACTGCGACGCATCGCGTCAAGGATTAGGTTGTGTGTTGATGCAACGTCAAAAGGTTATCGCCTACGCATCACGCCAACTGAAAGTGCACGAAAAGAACTATACCACGCATGATTTGGAGCTAGGCGCAGTGGTTTTTGCCTTAAAGATCTGGAGACACTACCTTTACGGTACAAAGTGTACAATTTTCACAGATCACAAGAGCCTCCAGCATATATTCAACCAGAAGGAGTTGAATATGAGGCAAAGACGATGGGTCGAGTTGTTGAACGACTACGACTGCGAGATCAAGTATCATCCAGGGAAGGCGAATGTGGTCGCCGATGCCCTAAGTCGTAAGGAAAGGATCAAGCCCATAAGGGTTAGGGCTATGGAAATGATAATTCAGACTGACCTTTCCTCACACGTTCGTGCAGCACAGAAGGAAGCTCTCAAGGAGGGAAACCTTGAGGAAGAATATCTCCGTGGGATGGAGAAGGTATTGGTGCCAAACAGGGAAGGAACGTTGTGTTTTGAGAAAAGGATTTGGGTTCCTCTGTTTGGTGGTCTAAGAGAGATTATCTTTGATGAGGCTCACAAGTCGCGGTACTCTATCCACCCTGGAGCGGATAAGATGTACCAGGATCTTAAAGATTATTACTGGTGGCCTAGGATGAAAGGCGATGTTGCTATTTACGTGAGCAGATGTTTAACTTGCGCCAAAGTTAAGGCGGAATACCAGAAGCCTTCGGGACTTCTGCAGCAACCAAAAATTCCCCAGTGGAAGTGGGAAGAAATCTCCATGGATTTTATTACGAAGTTGCCAAGAACGCCAAAAGGCCATGACACTATCTGGGTGATAGTGGATCGCTTAACAAAGTCAGCACACTTCTTGCCTATCCGCGAGAAGGATCATACAAGCAAATTGGCTGAAATCTACATGAGAGAGATTGTTACACGCCATGGAGTACCTCTCTCGATTATTTCTGATAGAGACGGGAGGTTCGTATCGAGGATATGGCAATCCTTCCAGGAAGCTTTTGGCTCAAAGCTGAATATGAGCACAGCTTTTCACCCGCAGACCGACGGTCAAAGTGAGCGGACGATTCAGACGTTGGAGGACATGCTGAGAGCATGTGTGATGGATTTAGGCGGTAGCTGGGATAAGCATTTACCCCTGGTTGAGTTTTCATACAACAACAGCTACCACACCAGTATTGGTGCCGCGCCATTCGAAGCTTTATATGGACGCAAGTGCAGATCGCCGCTCTGTTGGTCTGACGCAGGTGATAGACAATTGGTAGGTCCCGATGTAGTTCAGGAAACTACAGATAAGATTGCGCAAATCCGAGATCGCATTAGCGCGGCTCGTGACCGTCAGAAGACCTACGCAGATCTGAAAAGGAAACCTCAAGAGTTTGAGGTTGGGGATATGGTTTTGTTGAAGGTATCACCCTGGAAAGGTGTGGCACGCTTTGGGAAGCGTGGGAAGTTGAATCCGCGCTACATTGGTCCTTTCAAGGTTTTGGAAAGAATTGGGACCGTAGCATACAAGTTGGATCTACCTACCGAACTGAATAATGTTCACGATACATTTCATGTATCCAATTTGAAGAGAAGTCCAACTCAAGTTAACGTTGCCATTCCTACCGACGAAATTCATATTGACGACACACTCCACTTCGTTGAAGAACCTGTCGAGGTCACAGATTGGAAAGTGAACAAGACCCGCCGGAGCAGTGTCAAGCTCGTCAAAGTTCGCTGGAATGCTAGACATGGTCCTGAATTCACCTGGGAGCGTGAAGACCGAATGAAAGAGAAATACCCCCACTTATTTCCTGAGAACCCTGCTTCTACAAGCAGAATTTAAAATTTCGGGACGAAATTTATTTAACGGGGGGAGAATGTGACAACCCTCACAAAACCAGGTATCCGTACGACTTAATTAACTATTAATTGTTGCCTAATTACTGTGCTTAACTGAGATTTCTGATAAACTGCTACTTGATTGTTGATACTTGTACATATCTGCATCATACTTTGATTTCCTGTCACTACATTACTTATTTACTGAACTTTAGTGACAAACATGATGCACAAAAGCACAGTAGCATTTGAACGGATAACCTATTTGACATGCTGATATAGCCAGCATCAGGCAGACACTGCCTCTAAAGGCCTGAATGAGCCAGAATTATTTTACTACACCCATAGTGTGTATAGGGATACAAGGGTTGTTGAACTGCGTCTCTAGGAATAAGATACAGAGATTGGATGTGCCTAAAACGTACTCTAAGCACGAAACACAGCACTTTTATTTACACACTAGCTTCTAGCTAATTAATAAAGTGCCAAAACATGAGAAAATATTCCTGACACTTTGCAGAATAAATTATGTCGCTAAAAATATTATTTACGACGCTTAAAGGATTACTTAGGCGCTTTAACGGATTACTATCCAACCAAACAACCGGACTATACCCGGAACATAAAAATATTGCCAGAAATATTATTAGCCTTTTTCTGAGCCAGTTAGGGTCCCTGATTACCCTAACATCCGCTTTATAACGCGTCACGCAACTAACGGGGTTAATCTCTAAAAGTAACCGACTTAACTTAACTGAACACTAACTGAACAATCAAGATCCAACCGGGTACCCCCCCCCCCCTTTAGGCCGGTTCCATTCTAATGGAACAAAGGTACAACCTTTTGATTATTATATTAGATTTCGTGGATATCTAGAGACATAAGAAACCGTTGGACGATGGCACAATCTTTGTCTATAAAACCAACCCTAAGCACAAGAGTTAACCCATCCATTTTCACCAACACTTTACTCTCTCTCTTGCTCCCTCTCTTCTCGGCCGAACCCCCCACACCCATCCATCATATTTTCGAGTTCTTGTCTTGCCATTCCACGCTCATACAAGTGTCGCGGATCACGTACGAGGAAGCTTGAAGCAAGCGGAAGTTGGAGGACCACGTTCATTTGCTTTTATCCACGCCATTTTCGCCAAAGATCTTCCCTAGCCCCGAGCTAGAGGTATAACATTTAAAACTTGTTCTTGATCGTATCTAAAGTGGTTAAAAGGATTTTTAACGGTTAAAAATCGGAAACCCATCTTTTGAATCTATAAAGTCTACTAAAACTCGAATATTGTTGGTTAAAAGCATATAACGCGTGTAAAAGTCGTAGTATTCGAATATGTTGGTTGTAGAGACCCGATCTACGATGTGGTGGCTCTTATCATCGTTTAACCCGACTTTGTTAAGATCATGTATCTTAACATAAGCTTGTTTCTAGCGGTACGAGGGTTAAAAGGTGAAACTCCACCACACGGGAAACATGAACTTGTGTAAAAGTGTTTTGACAAGAAAAAATAGTATTTAAAACGAGCCGATCTACGTATGTACAAGTGGTACATTCGTAGAACCAAGTGTCGAGAAAATCATGTTTTATATAAGTTGGATAACATGCTAACAAAGATGATTTTTATAAACTACAAGTGTATAAACACTTGTGAAACGAAAGATCCGACAAAATAACAATTTTTATAAAAGTTGTCGGGAAGTTGTAAAGGATGATTTGTTCCAAAAACGGGGTTTTTACAAGACTAAACTATTATATACATAGATCCACTAAATATAACGAGATCTACACAATGGTTTTTAGAAAAATTTCAAGTTCATGTAATAATGCGATCTTACATACAAGTTGGCAAGTATGATTTGTTGAAACTTGTTTAATGTGTTGGAAATTGATTGGTTGATTTAAAAGAAGTGTTGAAATGATTTTGTAAAAGAAAATGATACGCTTGAAGGCGTGGCCACCTCCAGTTACAGGGGAAACTCTGGCGAAATTTTCTAAAATCTAACACTTAGAATTATTTACAAGTGTTTGACTACTTTTGACATATTTTCAAATATATTTCGCCATGACTTTATCACAAATATTCGGAGGTGGGATTTTCACAAAAATAAACGTGATAAATATTTATTCGATAAATATATTTTTCACAACACTGTTTATGATTATTTTGTGAAAATGTATAAATATTATTTTTAGAGTAAAAATAATATTTACTAACTTTGTCGAACCCAAAATAATACCAACGCCTTCACGACAAACATATAAGTTACAACGGTAATTACTATTACCACTAAATCGCCAAAACGTAACTTACACTTTATACGGAAATATTCACGAATGCGTATCTTGTCGACGTATTATTTTGGAAATTATTATGTGAAGAGAAAATATATTATTTTTGAGAAAAATAATTGTATTTTGGAATGAGAAATAAAATATATTAAGTGAGACTTAATATTATAAACGCACATGTATTAATTCCCCCATCCTTGGGAAGGAGATTTACTACCAAATATGTACAAGGAACAGTTGTCTAACTGTTTCCCGAAAATTAGACTATAAAGCTAAAGCACGGCCATCCGTCTAATAGAATTAGCACATGTGGGTCGTTGCACAGCTTTCGGATATTTGGAGTACTCTACTTAGCGACGCACTGACTGTGAGTTCATGTCCCCCTTTTCTCTTAACTGTTTTCAGTTTTATAAACTGCGGGGGTAAAATACATGTTACTATGATTATGAATACTTGATACATGGTATGGTTAGCGTAAGGAGGGTTACTACTTAGATCATGTGAGTGGGTATGCGCAACTTGAGGCCATTAATCCTCGTAGTAGGACCGAGGGACAGGAGCGGTAGATCTATCTGGGTGTAGCGAGCCCAGCCCCAGGTCCAGCTGAACGGACCTCGGGGTGACTTAGTGCCTGACGCATAAATCCGCTAGGTTTGAGTCATCCCTACTTGCACTTCACACATATCAATGGCCTTGCAAACCATTGGTGATCTCTTTTTCCTTATTTGCTACATACCAGGTTTTTGATAAAGATAAAGGTTTATTTACTCACTATCGCATGAACTCGCTCAACATTATTGTTGATTTTTCAACTTACATGTATTTCAGGAAACTAACGATCTGGCGCGGTATGGCTTGTTTTCCGCTGCATTAGGCCCGAGGTCATCCAGGGTTCGAGGCTTGTGACTCTTTCCTGGACAAGTCACAGTCCTTGAATCATGTTTATGTTAAGTTTGCATTTGTAATGTTTAGACAAAGTTATGGTTGTTGGGTGTTAACCCGTTAAGACAATGTTTTACTATTTTATTTTCAATGGATGATCTTGCATATTTTTAATTCATATAGCTTGTTATGATTAAGCTATGGTATTAAGAAGTCACACCAAATTAACCACGCTTCCGCAAAGCCAGGGTGTGACACTCTCTACCCCTCGAATATTCGGATCCGGGAAGCGAGGATCTCTTTGTCTTTGGCGAGGTGCAACCGGTGCCCTATGAACCTGTGGCGGGGTCTGATAAGCATCTACTCCCCGTGGCTGCCTCTGTTGCTGATACATCGGTTGATTGCGATTAACTGCCTGATTTTGGTACCCACCTGGATACCCCATATACCCATCGTTTATCCCCCACTCCTCATCTCCGTATCCATCATCCCATGTCTCTGTTCTCGCCCTATTATCCACTTGCTCAAACATAGCACCCGACCGGTTCGGGTGTGGCACAAGATTTGGTTGATTCACGGTCCGTAAAGGATCGGGCTGTGGTGGTAATCGGCTTTCTAGAGAATAGAGTGGTCCACCAATAAAATGAAATTCTCCAGTTGGAGCAGAGGTTGGTTGGGTGGTTGTGCTTGATGATGGTGCAATGGGTGTGGTCTGTTGTTGTGGTTCAGATGTAAATGGAGGCGGTGGCATTGGTGGCAATTCAGTAGTTGATGTTTGTTGTGGTGTTTGCTGTTGTGGGGTGGATTGGTTTTCTGAAGGATTCATGGTGGTTTGAACTGCCTTTCCCTTTAAGGCTGAACAAAGAAGCAGATTTTGGCGTGCGGTCTTTTCAATTTCGGGATCAAACAAGAGCGGGGAAGATCTTCCTGAAAACCTAGTATGCATGCAAAAAGATCACCTGCACACAAGGAAACAAGAAAACGAAGCGTAATACCGAACAAGACAAAAATAAACAAAAAGAAATATTTTTGGGTTTTTTGTATTTTTTCAAAAACAATAAAAGAAACAACTACTACTAAACTAACACTAAGCGCACGAATTCCCCGGCAACCGCGCCATTTTGATGACTGTCGTAAGGGTCAATCAAAAACCTAAATAAACTACGTAGATAGCGTAAGTAGGGTATCGTATCCACGGAGAATTTGTGGTTAGCGTTAAAGAAATTAAAAACTAGAATTATCTAACTATCTAATTCGGGGGTTTGTTTGTTTGATTTAAAAGAAAACACGATTTGTCACGAAAAGTGTTATCAAGATGAGAAGAAGTAACCTCCACCCGGAATCCCGAATACCCGTTTTAATATAAAAATTAGTTTTCTGATTCAAAACACCACATAGACATGGCCTCAGAATTAATGAATTTGATTAGTTAATAGGGATAGTTTTTAAGATTCACTATGCAACCTAATAACCCGTTTGATTGTATCAATTACCCACCAATTTACCAACCCGCTAACAACGCAAGGAAGTTGCCAATACGCTTAATAAACGACAAGTAATTCAAACACAAGAAACGTTTACCAATAATCCAACACAAGTGGTCAAGCTGTACCAGTTTACAAGAATCAGAAAAACAAATAATTATGTCAAACCACGTAAACGTTCATCTGGGCGGAAGTCACGAGAAGTTTAGCCGCGCATGGTGATCTTTACCGCTTCGGTTGTCATCCCGATTAGGTTAGACCTCATAGATTGGCTTGGAAGATAAATAAAGATGACGAATTCGTCCCTCGTTTGTGTTGTGCGACGGCTGCTGAATGAATCCTCCTAAAATTCTGCCGTAAAATACCTTTTATGCTTTCCTTGTTGTCGGTCAAACAAACAACCCATATTCTCTTTAATTTTGATGTCAAGCCCAATTACTTTTATGTTTTGCAATAGCCCATGTCCCCACATGATTCACGAGAGCTCACATCAATTCTTTTAGATCAAATACAACTTTGACTTCCTGTTACCATATGGTTTCAATATAAATTAAAATATCAACCCATTATAACCTTACAAAATATTACAATCGTTTTACTAATCATTTAGATCTACTTTCTAGTTTTATGTCTTTTAATACATATATACATATACTATGCTCATATCAATGCATTTTTATTATAAATAATATCCAATAACGTGAACTAAAAATGCACCGATCAGGAACCTCTTCAAGCCCCAAGTTATCCGATCGAACAGGAATCACCCAACTCCGATCAGTTTACCAGTTCGTGACGGTTGTTCATGTTTAACCCGAAGTCGCTTGTCTCTTTGATAGAAATCAGATCTCAAACCGACACATCACTAGAGAAGAGTAGAAGGCTTGAATGAGCTCCAATTCTATCGGTTTTGAGTGCATTGAGTGTAAAAGAGTTGAAAGAAAATTGAAAAAGTATCTTTGAATCCTATAAACTTAGAAAATGTTTAGATTTATGAGAAAACGTTGTGAGATCATGTGGAAATCCTTCAAACCTGAGTTGTTCTTGGTGGAATGAGGCCAAAACTTGAAGTTCATAAGAACACCAAGATGACATCATCCTAGAACACCTCAAATCCGCTCATTTCACGGTTAAAAGTTAAGATTCAAAGGTGAAAAAGATGAAGAAGTGCATGTAGATCATAGAAGTACAAGATTTGGGTTGAAAACTTACAAGAATCGCGAGAAATCGAGAGAAAGAAGGTCTGAACGCTGCTGGTCGAGTGAGGGAGCTGTCATATCACTTGTGATGTGACAGGGGGTATTTATAGGTTGCCAAAAAGGGAAAGGAGGAGCAAGTGTTGGATTACGCGCCGATTGGATGACACTTCGATCGGATGGCAATCCGATCGGATGACCATTCGATCGATTGGCCATTCGATCGAGTGGTTCCGACGAGTTGCGTTTTGGCGTTTCGTTTTGCGTGTTGAACGTTGCGATGCATTTAAGCAAGGTTGCGATGCGATAGTATTAGACAATAACTACGATTAGCTTAATCAAAACCCGCTATATCTAACATACAATGTGTAACGCCTCGTATTTTCGTATTTCCATTTTTTAGAAATACGTGCCCGCTTTTCTGTTTTGGAATTTACAGTCGAAATAAGATCAAAAGCGGATAAAAAAACAATAAATAAATAACAAACGACGCAAATTTATGTGCTTTTTACAATCGACGCTCAAACACGACAACAACGACCACTGATCATATTTTACGTGTTTTGATACTAAAATTATAATTTACGACGTTACTGAGAGTTCGAGTTCTTGATAACGGGCCTCGTAGGAATTACGGGCCTCTTAAAACACACGAGATGGGCTTGTGGGCCTTTGGCCCAAGCCCAAGCCCACTAAATTAAACCTACCTACATAAGACTAGTAAAACCCTATTTTTCCTCCTTTCTTTTGTCAGCCGTTCCATCTACTTTCCCTCTCAAATGTCCTCTACAACTTCATCTCCTCCAACATATCATCACACTCCCTTGATTTATATGTGCAGACAACAACACACCTACAATCAAACAACGTATACCCCTGTTCTCTCACTTCCTTCTCCCGTCTGTAAAATACTAGTCCGGCGACCGGAGAGAAGTCCGGTCGGCGCCATTAACCAGCTGACAACACCCCGTAAACCTCCCCTCGACAAGCTTTCCCCTGCAACACCCCCCTGTTCTTCTCCGGTGCCGATGACACACCCGGCGGCCCATCTGTTACGAGCGTGTTTGGCTTAGCTTTTCTAGAACAACTCATATCCGATTGACTAATATACATACATATGTATGTGTGCATATGTATGTATATAGAGATAGACAGAAGAGTGGCGGAGCCGCCGATGGGCTCGGGCAGCGGCGGAGTGGAGAGGGACCGGCGGTGGGGCTTCGGTTCCGGCGAATTTTTCACGGCTCAGTTTCGGGTCCACTCCTGATTCAGATTCGATCAGTCTTAGCTCGGGTTCAAGTCGGTTCAAGTTCGGGTGCACATCGGTTCAGTTACGAGTCTCAGATTTTATGGTCAGTTCGAGTTTGATTCGGGTCTTGCTTCAGTTTTGATTCGGGTTTATTTCGGATCCTCTCTCGGTTCGCGTTCACAATCAGTTTCGATTCAGGTAAAGATTTAGAGTTCATTCGATCCAGTTCTGATTTGTTTTATTTTAGTTTTGATATATGTTGTTTCAGTGTCGGTTCAGTCAACAACAGTCTTGGAGGAGTGCGGTTCGTGGTTCGGGTGACTCGGTTAAACCAAGTCAACTCGGTCAACTTCAGTCAACTCGGTCAACTTCAGTCAACTCGGTCAACTTCAGTCAAACACGGTCAACACACGATGTGGTATAATCATAACGACACAAATTTTTTTATTATTACTTAGATAACTATTTATTGTTTTAAAAACGAACTCGAACCGTTATATGTAGTGATTATTTACGTTTGACATTGACGATAATTTCATATATAATGTGATTAATTGTTGAATTTTGGCAATGTTATCGACAACTGGTATTGTCGGGATCATCCAAAAACAGAGGAAACTCTGCCCATTTTTCGTAAAATCCACAAAACAATACGTATATAATTTCAAAACGATTTCTTTTATTCTTTTTTTTGATTCGTTTTCTTTATAACCAAATCTCTAAATTAATAGCATGAATTCTTTTATAACAATATTTTTTTTTTATATATCAAGACAATATAATATACGAATTCCAAATTTTGCAAAACATAAATATTAGGATTATTTATTTTTAACCTAATAAATAATAACGAGTTCGCGATACTTTAAACATCTAGGATAACACTCTCGTTCGTTCTCTTGGACTCCCGTTTACTCATGCACCGTCGTTTGCCCATATAGGGTGACCTCGGTGTTCCATCCTCCAAATCTTTTACGCTCGTCAACACTTGGATAATCGGAAGACTTAGCAATTATGTGAGTATACTCGTATTCCCCTCTTTTTACTTTTAACACTTTTGGGGTGTAACATGTTTACTTATCAAAAACTTACACATGAACATTTTGCTTAAACACATGAACATTCCTATAACATGCTTGTATACGTGATGGCTTGATACTTTAAACTTGGGTGAAACTTATGTGTTGAATTTATCATTAACTTCGTACGAGCCAAACCGTGACATATGTAGCGCTATAGGATTAACGACCCGCCCTTTATCATCGGTAATGTCATGAGCATATTGCGTTTCCTTGGTTTGATATGTTAGACACATGCCATGTTTAAATGTTTATCTTGAATCACATGCTTGCTATGAGGAATTGTTTAAAACTTATCTTTTACTATGTATGTATCAAACTTGTATACTCGCCTTTGGTTTTGCATTGACTTTATTTTAACATGTTACAGGTGGATGTCGACGATGCATGGAATTTAGTAGGATGCTTAGATACACACTTAAAAAGAATTGTATTCATATTGTATTATTTTATTATTCATGTTGTTGTATTTGTTTCAAAAGCCTTGTAATTGATCCTTTAGAAATGGAATGAAATGATTATTTAAATACTTGTCACAATTTTTAGCGTTATGATGTCTCGAGCAATCTTCACACTTCGTCTCATCCCGATGTTTCCGCCATTGGTTGGGGTGTGACAGATTGGTATCAGAGCCATAACTATAGGGAATTAGGAAAAGTAGGAATGCTTTTGCCTAGTCTATAGTTTTAGGGCCTTATTATTTTGTTTTGCTTGACACTACGTGCATGCCACTTTATGTGTTTCTTATTTATTCTCTTTGAGCCTTTTAAACATATATGTCGTTTTATCCTTCTGTACCATACTTGACATTCTATTCCTATGTGTTAATACTAGTTTTATTATGTGTTAATATTTGTTTTAATATTTCAATCTTTATGTGCCATTCTCATCAAGTTTATACTTGTTTATTTAATGTTCAACATACGCTTTTCCTCATACATTTTACTCGACTATTCTAATCCGCAAAACACTCGTATTATACAAAACGAGACAACTTCACCAAAATAGGCGTGAAACCCACAATTCGGTGAACGACTCTCAACCTACCTATTCTTTTTTTTTTACACGAGATTCGTCATCAAGTTAGGAGTGAAATCCTCACCTCGATGTAGAATTTCCATTTCGAATTCTAGCGGACCCTCGTCTAAGTGTTGAAATTTAAAATTTTGACCCGACGAGTACCAACCACACTTAGGATACGAAATCGTCAAGTTAGGGGTGAAACCCGCACCTTGTCGACTAGTTCCACTCCTTGATTTTCATAAATCCCGCCAAGTCTCGAAATTTCAATTGAGTTGGGACATGTAGTAACCGGAAGGGTAAATACCGTTAACTGACTTGTCGGCGAGAGTATTTCACCTATTAGGCCAAAACATGCTTCTCAGATTCAAAGGACTCTTCGACCTCTTTGGTTAGTCAACGTTCCGTTTTGGAACCATCCGAGTTCCTTTTATCAAACTCACGCTTTATTATTTTCGATCTTTTGCCAATTTTGAACCATTTTGAGATTTCACTTTTGCGCATGCATCAAGCTACTACTTTTCATACGATCATACATTATTTGCATGCATGTTTTCACGTAATTTTATTTACACTTTTGTAACGAGTGGAGACATATCATCGAGATAGGAGTGATTTCCTTACCTTGACGATTAACTCCGCTTTATTTCTCACCTTACAACGACCACACCAACGAGTTAGGGGTGATTCCCTTACCTAGGTGATCGTTACCAATGCTTTCTTCTAATAGGCTATATTATGTAAACACAATCATGTTTATACCTAAATCATTTATCTTGCTTCATTTATTTAAACGTACCTCTTAGTCTATAATTTATTTTCACATCACCCGCACACACAAAATTCTCAGCTTTGACCATAAACACTTCTTCCCCGACATTCAAAATTTCACGAAATGCTACTCATCAACTTAATCGGTCCAACAAAACCATTGCTCACAAAATTTTGTATTCAACATAACTATTGAAACACTTATAACATATTACAAATATTATTCAACATTTACTAAAACTTCTTTCGAAAGCAATAAAACATTTTATTAAAAGACGCTTTTTCAGCAAACACTAAGTCCATATACCAAATTCCTTTTTCTAAAGGATCAACTTTTCACGAAAATCCGTAAACTTCGAAACTTTCTAATACAAAGTTACTTAAAACGGCGCAAACTTATTAATCTCTAGAACTTTTCAAAACCTCACTCGATACGTCAATTAACTTCAAAACACGTGGGCAAGGAAACTTCCTAAGGACCGACAAATTTTCAAGTTATGTAATCTCTTTTAAAACCGTAGTAGCATTTCCATTCTTTTACAAAGCACGTTTCACGTAACCAATAGCTGTTTTATATTCCTTTACATTCACAAACTAGAGTCTGTATTTCGTGACAACTCGATCTATTTACATTCACAAACTATACACGCATATCATTTTACGCGTTTTAGTCAATGTTTCACAACAATCTCATGCGCGTCACTCATCCCCTTTTCTTTCATACTCAAAACTTTTAAACGTTTACGCACATAAACTCGTGTAGTTCGATTTATACTATAAACAAAATCATTATTTTCTACATCCACGCTTATACATTTTATGCCTTCACTTATGTTCACACTTACACATTTATGTTATACTCACGATTCAAAATTCGTACATTTTACGTTAATACATACACTCACAACTATACACTTACGATTGTCCTTACATTCGTGTCTATACTACATTCGTATTCATGTTCATATGCTTTATGTTTTCATTTGCACTTACACAACTTTGTTACACTTATATTCATGCACATATATTTTAATCATACTTAACCTTCGTGTTTTACACCTATATTCACATTCATGTTCACATTTATGCTCATAGATCTTATGTTTACACTGATACTTGTATTTATACTCATACGCCTTGTGATTACGCTTATACTCCTGTTGTACTCGCATTTATGCTCATTTTCATACGTTTTATGCTTATACTTATCCACATACTACTTACACGTTTTATGTTTATGCTCATACATACATGCATATTCGTACTTAAACTCATGATTCATACATTCGTACCCGTACGCGAGCGTAATCCGAGTGATTTGCTTACGTGGGTCCCATACATACTTGAGCATGGACTTGCTTACATACTACATTCTTATACATACACGTTCTCACTTTTCAAATTATGTATACCCTGATTCGTACACAACTAGTACAAGCTATGCGGATCATGCGACGATTAATATAATCGCGGGTGCACACGGGATTATAATGATAGGCGTATGAGAACCATAGAGTGTACTACTGTGTATGGTAAGACACGGAATGTAACATGACACCGAATACGAAACGGACGTTACATGGTAAAAACATGGTGGATACGCCACTGGTACTTCCTATATATAAGTGTTTTCATCATGTTACCAAACTTTCGTAATACGTGCCATGAGAAAGTCGGTGTTTTATAGAACTTGTAGACCTAATACGAACTTTAAACAACTCACAAACGCATTATATCCGATTATCCACGACGAGACCTCATTCTTAACGCACTACTTTTGTCTATCCGATACGTATGCCATTCTTATACTTGTAATCGTTTATTAGATCAATCGTTCACCCTTATACCTCCATTATCCTCTGTTGCCCTTCTTACAAGCCTCAATTTTAAACAATCCTCTTCTGTTTGCCAAAACCCTTTCAAGTCTTCCTTCTGAATAAATTTCGGGACGAAATTTCCTAAAGGAGGGGAGACTGTAACGCCCCGTATTTCCGTATTTCCGTTTATTAGAAATACGTGCCCGCTTTTCTGTTTTGGAATTCACAGTCGAAATCAGATCAAAAGCGGATAAAAAAAATAATAAATAAATAACAAACGACGCAAATTTATGTGCTTTTTACAATCGACGCTCAAACACGACAACAACGACCACTGATCATATTTTACGTGTTTTGATACTAAAATTGTAATTTACGACGTTACTGAGAGTTCGAGTTCTTGATAACGGGCCTTGTAGGAATTACGGGCCTCTTAAAACACACGAGATGGGCTTGTGGGCCTTTGGCCCAAGCCCACTAAATTAAACCTACCTACATAAGACTAGTAAAACCCTATTTTTCCTCCTTTCTTTTGTCAGCCGTTCCATCTACTTTCCCTCTCAAATGTCCTCTACAACTTCATCTCCTCCGACATATCATCACACTCCCTTGATTTATATGTGCAGACAACAACACACCCACAATCAAACAACGTATACCCCTGTTCTCTCACTTCCTTCTCCCGTCTGTAAAATACTAGTCCGGCGACCGGAGAGAAGTCCGGTCGGCGCCATTAACCAGCTAACGACACCCCGTAAACCTCCCCTCGACAAGCTTTCCCCTGCAACACCCCCTGTTCTTCTCCGGTGCCGACGACACACCCGACGGCCCATCTGTTACGAGCGTGTTTGGCTTAGCTTTTCTGGAACAACTCATATCCGATTGACTAATATACATACATATGTATGTGTGCATATGTATGTATATAGAGATAGACAGAAGGGTGGCGGAGCCGCCGATGGGCTCGGGCAGCGGCGGAGCGGAGAGGGACCGGCGGTGGGGCTTCGGTTCCGGCGAATTTTTCACGGCTCAGTTTCGGGTCCACTCCTGATTCAGATTCGATCAGTCTTAGCTCAGGTTCAAGTCGGTTCAAGTTCGGGTGCACATCAGTTCAGTTACGAGTCTCAGATTTTATGGTCAGTTCGAGTTTGATTCGGGTCTTGCTTCAGTTTTGATTCAGGTTTATTTCGGATCCTCTCCCGGTTCGCGTTCACAATCAGTTTCGATTCAGGTAAAGATTTAGAGTTCATTCTATCCAGTTCTGATTTGTTTTATTTTAGTTTGGATATATGTTGTTTCAGTGTCGGTTCAGTCAACAACAGTCTTGGAGGAGTGCGGTTCGTGGTTCGGGTGACTCGGTTAAACCAAGTCAACTCGGTCAACTTCAGTCAACTCGGTCAACTTCAGTTAACTCGGTCAACTTCAGTCAACTCGGTCAACTTCAGTCAAACACGGTCAACACACGACGTGGTATAATCATAATGACACAAATTTTGTTATTATTACTTAGATAACTATTTATTGTTTTAAAAACGAACTCGAACCGTTATATGTAGTGATTATTTACATTTGACATTGACGATAATTTCATATATAATGTGATTAATTGTTGAATTTTGGCAATGTTATCGACAACTGGTATTGTCGGGATCATCCAAAAACAGAGGAAACTCTGCCCGTTTTTCGTAAAATCCACAAAACAATACGTATATAATTTCAAAACGATTTCTTTTATTCTTTTTTTTTTTGATTCGTTTTCTTTATAACCAAATCTCTAAATTAATAGCATGAATTCTTTTATAACAATATTTTTTTATATATATCAAGACAATATAATATACGAATTCCAAATTTTGCAAAACATAAATATTAGGATTATTTATTTTTAACCTAATAAATAATAACGAGTTCGCGGTACTTTAAACATCTAGGATAACATTCTCGTTCGTTCTCTTGGACTCCCGTTTACTCATGCACCGTCGTTTGCCCATATAGGGTGACCTCGGTGTTCCATCCTCCAAATCTTTTACGCTCGTCAACACTTGGATAATCGGAAGACTTAGCAATTATGTGAGTATACTCGTATTCCCCTCTTTTTACTTTTAACACTTTTGGGGTGTAACATGTTTACTTATCAAAAACTTACACATGAACATTTTGCTTAAACACATGAACATTCCTATAACATGCTTGTATACGTGATGGCTTGATACTTTAAACTTGGGTGAAACTTATGTGTTGAATTTATCATTAACTTCGTACGAGCCAAACCGTGACATATGTAGCGCTATAGGATTAACGACCCGCCCTTTATCATCGGTAATGTCATGAGCATATTGCGTTTCCTTGGTTTGATATGTTAGACACATGCCATGTTTAGATGTTTATCTTGAATCACATGCTTGCTATGAGGAATTGTTTAAAACTTATCTTTTACTATGTATGTATCAAACTTGTATACTCGCCTTTGCTTTTGCATTGACTTTATTTTAACATGTTACAGGTGGATGTCGACGATGCATGGAATTTAGTAGGATGCTTAGATACACACTTAAAAAGAATTGTATTCATATTGTATTATTTTATTATTCATGTTGTTGTATTTGTTTCAAAAGCCTTGTAATTGATCCTTTAGAAATGGAATGAAATGATTATTTAAATACTTGTCACAATTTTTAGCGTTATGATGTCTCGAGCAATCTTCACACTTCGTCTCATCCCGATGTTTCCGCCATTGGTTGGAGTGTGACACAATGATCGTAATTACTTGCGATTAGCGTTTACAATTCAATTGCGTTGCGATAGAATTGCGATTGCATTTCGATTAATCACCACAAACATAAACATAAATAAACATGCACAAGTAACACATAATTGTTACTTTGAAATTATAAGTGGCAATTCTGACCCGTTTGTAACTAAACGGGTCTTTACTGGTAAGTATGAAAAAAAATTGCTAAAATGAAAATTCCAATGAATGGGTCAAACTAGTTGAAAAGTCATCTAGAGTGTATTCACAACGCATACTTTTTTTTGTCAAATTTGTTTTTTTGAGTAAAATGCCATTTTCGTCCCTTAGGTTTGGCCAATTTTGCAACTTTTGTCCAATGGTTTGTTTTTCCGTATCTGGATCCAAAAGGTTTGAAATCTTGTCATTTTCATCCGGCTCGTTAACTCCATCCATTTTTCTCGGTTTAAGTCGGGGGTATTTCCGTCTTTTTACCTACTTTGTTTTGTTTTGTTTTGAATACTTGTACATTATGTTAAATGCTTGTACATAAAGTGAAGAAAACAGAATTGCCCTTTAAGTTAACAAAAAGACGAAAATACCCCTGACTTAACGGAAAAATGGATGGAGTTAACAAGCTGGATGAAAATGGAAATATTTCAAACCTTTTGGATTCAGATGCGGAAAAACAAATCTTTGGACGAAAGACGCAAAACTGGCAATCATTAGGGACGAAGTGGCATTTTACTCTTGTTTTTTTAGGCAGTCGGTTTTTAATCGTATTTAGAACATTAATTGTTTATAAAAATGAAGAAATGACGATAGGTGCTTGTGGGTCAGTTGGACCCAAGTTGACCCATGCTAAAAAGTACCACATTTGACATGAATCCCTATTGACCCGTTACGTAACCCACCTGACCCGCCCCTTTCGGACTGTTCTTCCAGCTGGTAGGACAGGTGATGTGGTGCATCGCTCACACAATATGGATCGGGAACTCTGTGGCTGTAGCTGCATCGGCTGGGCTGATTGGGCATCATCTGTTTGGTGCATGGAATGGGGACAGGAGGCTGAAAATTAGATACGGTGAAGCTTTTGACATTGTGAAAAGTCGAACAAGTGTGGTCCCATTTGCAGCTATCCTCGATGGGCGTCAAAAGTTGCCAAAAGATTAGTACAAGGAGTTTATAAGGTTACCATATCTAGCTATTAGTGGTTTGACTGTTGGAGCTTATCTTGCTCATCCACTCATGCAGGCTGCTAGTTTCCGGCTTCATTGGTAGTGTACACTTTTATGTATGTGTACCAAACACACAATACCAAGTTATAGGAACATTTGTTGTTCACAATGTATATCGGTTAAGTGGCGATAGTGGTTACAAATTTGAGTTTTCGGTGTGTTACGATTTCAAGAACAATTGTAAAGATTTTCTATTACTCCAAATACCAGTTTATAAGGATGGCTCATGATATAGTCAAAAGAGTCAATAGTTTCAAAATTTGTTCCGGTAACCATGAGAACCGCTTGAACACTCATTAAATTTCTTTTTCGATCGTTAACTTGTTTTCATTATTTACATTTTACAAGCTTAATTTTTCAAATTACAAGTTCTTTGGCATTTACTTCTTTTTCCACCCATTTAAACTCATTTTTCCAGAACCTATCAATACAAAAACTAATTAGAGTAAGATATTTTTATATCAACGTCTATTCATTAATAACATTATTAATATAAAATAAAGTGTGCTTAAAATGTACTGATTAAAAAACAAAACTTATCAATTTGACCATTTTTCTATTAAATTAATTTAATTTTAGTCGTTTTAGTGGTAAAAGATGTGACATAAGTGTCAATCGATGCAGATCATTGTTCTACGACCTTAGGCAAATGGATGCCTTGCCATGGAGGTTGATAAGTGTTGTGGTTTTTCTTTTTCATATAGTCGTTTACAAAACATTGGACATGATTTCATCACATTTTCTAAAGTATTAGAATTAGAAATATAAATTAAGAAAATTGCACTTAAAGAACAAGATGCGTTTGTAGTCCAACGGTTAGGATAATTGCCTTCCAAGCAATAGACCCGGGTTCGACTCCCGGCAAACGCATGTTTTTGTTTTTTTTAGGCTATCAACTTTCAACTTTTGCTTAGGTTTAGTGGTCTCTAGGGATGCAAACGAACCAAACGTTCGTAAGTTCGTTTTAGTTTGTTACTTTATTAAACAAACGAACACGAACAAGAAATTTCGTTCGTTTAGTTAAATGAACAAAGGCCGCGTTCGTGAACGTTCGGTAACGTGTTCATTTGTGTTTTTAGTTTTTATATTTTATTTTAATACTTCAAAACTCCGACAAATTAAATATCTAATAAGTGTAAGTGTATTATATATTCTGTTCATGAACATTTTTTTGTGTTCGTTTATTTCCATTTGTGTTCATGAATATTAGTTTATGCTCATTTGTATTTATCAACGTTCGTTTTGTTCGTTGCCTAAAATTAACGAACAATTCATTTCCTTAACAACGAACACGAATATAGAATCTCGTTCCATAGTGTTCGTGAACGGTTCGCAAACACATATATTTCTTAACAAACGAACACAAACAAGGTTTTGTTTGTGTTCGTTTCGTTCGTTTGCAACCCTAGTGGTCTCTACTGGTTACGAGCGTAACTAAGAAAATGGACTCATAAGTAATTTTCTAAAACTTATTACTCAGTTTATTATTTAAAATGAGAACCATCTTGAGTTGTGAGAACCATGAGAACTATGTCTTCCAAAATGTTTTTCGAAAAAAAATGAGAAAAATGCCCGGATAGTCCCTGTGGTTTCGCCTTTTTTCACCTATAGTCCCCAACTTTCTAAAATTACCTGAATAGTCCCCAACTTTTTCAATTTCGTTCCCGGATAGTCCCTGGCGCAGATGAAGGTTAATTTTCTCAGTTAAGTGGGTGTGAAATGACAAAAGTACCCTTTCTAGTAAAACCCCTAAAAATCCATCCTTTCATTCAGATCAACCACCACCACCACCACCCTCCACCGGAGAACCACCACCTCCGCCATCATCACTACCACCACAACCACCCTCCGCCACAACCACCACCGCCGCCATCATCACCACTGCCACAACCACCCTCGACAATCACAATCGTCACTTATACTGTCCACCTTCTTTTACACCAAAGATTCAATTCCAAATTTAAAACCTGCAACTATTCTTCAAGACCTTCAATCCTAAAACACTTCATCACTACAACCATTAATTAAAAGCTGAACAACACCTGCAAATCCCGTTCCTTTTCTTTTTCTAAATCAAACAATCAACACAACAAAAGTTCTCAATAGTTGAAAAAAATCAAATCTGTGATGCGATTCAGATCTGATTCTCAACAGTCCCTACATCGCACACAAGATCTGATCCCTTTTTTCGTTTTCTTTGAGTAACAAATCTTTGCTGCGACATCCTAAAACATTTAACCTTATATAGTTTACTTACCAAAACAATACATAAATTATCAACTTGTAAACTAACAATTTAATTCATATGTTCAAAGGAGAATGTGTGATATCAAATTCTGAGAATCAATTTAATCTATATGTTCAAAGGAGAATGTGTAATATCAAATTCTGAGAATAAATTTGTTAGTTTCATTCAAGATCAAGATGGGACTCGCACTGAACTTAAAGATGCAACTTAGTAATATCTTTTATAATAGGAAACCAAGTACCTCTCCAATGTCAACATGGTTGATGTGATGGGTAAACGCCAATCCCGCTGAAGTGCTATCCACTCACTTGATGAAAAAGGGAACATGAATTAGTCAAGATATTGGGGAGGGGGAGAAACAGAATCAAAACTTCATGAAATTTGAAAGCTTATTAAGGGGTGGAGTGGTGTTTTAATGGCGGAGATGGTGGATGTACGGCGGAGGTGGTGGTTCTCCGGTGGAGGGTGGTGGTGGTTGTAGTTGATGGTGAGTGTACGGATCTGAATGAAAGGATGGAGGTGATGGTGGTACCGGGGAGAAAGAGTAGGGAGAGAGAGAAAGGGAAAATTGGTGACGGTGATTTGGTCATTGGTCGGAGAGAAGAAAAGGGGAAAGGGAAAGGGGTGGGGGTGGGTAAAAGGTTAGGTTTTTTTTATTAATTATTAAGGGTATTTTTGTAATTTCA